>NW_006408943.1:667513-673344 GCF_000296735.1 Chrysochloris asiatica | reverse complement strand
TAAAGTCTAGCACATTAACCCACATCGCCACACGATTGAAAATATCATGGCTTGGGTTAGACATACCTTAGTCCTCACAGTGACATGTTTAGAAAGTCCTGGATTCATTCTAACTTCTGATCCCTACAAGATGTGCTCCCTTAAACAGAAATACCATATGACACAAGAATCCCTATACTTGACATATATGCACAAGAGATAACAGCCAGGAAACGAGTAGATGTCTGCACACCAGTGCTTACTGCAGCACTATTCACAATAGCAAAAAGATGGAGACAGCCTAAATGCACATCAACGGAAGAGTGAACAAACAAGCTTGGTACATACAACACTGAAGAATAATGACAGATCTGTGAAACACTTCATAACATAGATGAACCCGGAGGGCATTATGCTGAGTGAAATAAGTCAATCACAAAAGGAAAAATTTTGTATGAGACCACTCTTGTAAAAATTTTTTAAAAAGGTGTTTATGCTAAAAAAAAAAAAAAAAGAAAGCATTCTTTGATAATTATCAGGGGTAGGAGGGAATGGAGAGTAATTCACTGGATATCAGGTAGACATGTTAACTCAGGTGATGGGGAAGGCAATATATAAGAAGGGGGAAGGTAATATACAAGAAGAGGGAGGTTGGCAGAAGAATGATGAAGACAGGGCTTCATCATTTATGCAAGGGCTAAAGGTGATGATAGAGGAGATAGTGATATACACACAACCTTGGAACAACAGTGTTCTGTGTGTAGATACTTGGACAGAGACACAGGCTGAATGGGTATTGGGGGAAGAGTGGGATATATATATATATGAGATATATGAGCTTGAAAGAAGATATTTGTACATGGAAAACCACAGAGAGGACAAACGACAACTATTGTTGTATGGAGAAGACTGCAATCATTGAGATGAAAGTAAGTGTATGACTTGTTGAATGTAAAACTGATGATCTTGTCTGTAAATCTTCACTCAATTCACAATTAGAAAAAAATGGTACAAAAATAAAATATTATGGGGAACAAAAAAGTTGTATTGCCTTGTGTTATTTATTGAATTGTGTCCCCAAAACATGTGTTGCAAATCCTAAACCCCTACGTCTATGGATATAACTTCATTTGGGAATAGAACTTTCTTTGTGATGTAAATTAGTACATATCAGCGTAGGATGTGTTTTAAGCCAATCACTTTTAAGATATAAAAAGAGGAGCTTATACACAGAAAGATACATGCAAAAGTGGAAGGGAGGATACACACAACATGAGGGTTGATATGGAGCAAAGGAGCAGAAGTTGAGAAGAGACATGGACCTTCACCCAGAACCAACAGAGAGATAAAGCTTTCTCCTAAAACAGGGCAGCTCCCAGGGGGATACAATCAGACCACCATCACTGCAATGTTAGTGGGTTCCAGGAAGAAGCAATGGTGGTTGGACAAAGGAAAGGGAAGAGAAGGAGTTTAGAAAATTATTTCCCCCTTGCTGTGTGTTGGCTCTAGAAAAGTACTCAAAGGGTGGGATACAGAGGGTCCAGAGAAGTCTGAGGAGGTGGGAAGGGGAAGGAAGCTGCTAGACACCATTCTAAGTAACATCAAATCCTGTGTTGATTAGTCAAGAAATAAGTCTCACCTCGTTGCAAATCTGTCTTCAGCATCTCTCAGATTGGCTAATGGAACCCACTCAGTGACTCCACAGGACAAAGACCTAGAGATCTGCTCTGTAAAGTTTACAGCTTACAAAACCCTATGGGAAAGTTCTACTCTGTCACATGGAGTCAAAACCTGCTGGAAGGTACCTAACAACAGTACATACTCAGTAAGGGAAAAAAAAAAGGAAGGCCCTCAATGAAATGATCTGACACAGTGACAGAAAAAAATGATCTCAAACATAAACAACTGAGGATGCACAGGACTGGGTAGTGCTTTGTTCTGTTGTGCATAGGGTCACTAAAAGTTGGAACCAATTCAACATCACCTAACAAGCTCTCCAAAAATTATCCTGTGTTTGGCATGTTGTGAAGAATCTCCTTGTTTGGAAAACTGATGAGACAAGAAGAAAACTGAACAACTTACTCCCATTATTGATCAAAGATTTTCTTTGCCTCCCACTTTCACAGAAGTCATGCTTTTCAATAGCTCTTTTCTCCCTCTCATCTAGGTAAGAGAAAACCGGAAACCCCAAGGCATGGGTTTCTTTTGAAAGCAGCAAAATCGTTTTGTCATCTTATGGTGATGCTGTTTTATGTCCTTATAATGCGTAGTTGTTAGTTGCTGTTGAATTTGTTTGAACTCACAGTAAGCCCACGTAGAACATGATGAAACATTGCCCAGTACTGTGTCGTCTTCATCATCGTTGCGATACTCAAGTCCATTGTTGCAACCGTTCTGGATTTTAAGGGGCTCATCTTCCAGCATTTTATCAATATTCTGTTGTGATATGTAGGATTTTCACTGACTGCTTGTTAGAAGTGGACAACCAAGCTGTTCTTCCTAGTCTGGAAGCTCGACTGAAACCTGTCCACTACCTTGGGTGACCCTGCTGGTATTTGATATACTGTTGGCATAGCTTGCAGCCTAATAGCAACATGAAAGCCTCCATAGTAAGACAAACTGACAGGTGATATTTTATGATGAGTAGGAACTTTGTATGAGCTCTGGTAGTGTAGTAGTTACGAGTTGGGCTGCTAACCTTAAGGTCAACAGTTCAAAACTACCAGCTGTGCCATGGGAGAAAGATAAGGCATTCTGCTCCCATAAAGATTTACAGCCTTGGAAACCCTATACACAGGGTCGCTATGAATCAGAACCCACTCCATGGCACAGCACCACCACTACCACCATCAGGAACCTTGTATCAGCCCCTTATTTTTTAAAATGTATCCAGAGATTAGAAATGGAAATTTAATGATCATTTGCTTTCTTGACCATTTTCTAATAAGCCTATATGAGCATCTGACTCTTAGGCGCATAGCTTTGTTTCCCTAACAATGTACAATGGCTCAGAGCCAGGCATTCTGCAGCCCTGTAAGTTAAGGGTTTTAACCTGCAGAAACTAGTGAGAAGGAATAGCTTTATATTACAGTGGAGAAGATAGCCCCAAAGCTTATAATTTTATTGCTCTTTATTAACCAGTTTTGAATCTAACTTAGCAAGCTCATTTCAGAACGTGTCTCGAAACTGACTGTATAAACTCCTCACTTGCTCTTCAGACCAGCTGGATTTTTTTTCCTTCCTGCTGGTTCATTAATTCATTCATTAATGAATTAAATTACACTTTAACATGCTCTCACTGTCAATTTATATGAGAACTTTGTCTTAAGCAACAAATGTGTTGATGTAAGCCATTACTACAGGACAGGTGCCTTAACAGTAACTATAATAGTAATGCTGGTAATAGTAATAATAACAAACTAAAGTCAATGTTATTAAGTGCATAATCTGAGCCAGGCAATATAATAAGACGCTTTATAAGCCACCAACCTAATCAAACCAATCTAATTAAAAGTTCATAGAAATCCTATACAATGTGTACTATATTCTGCCCATTTTACAGATGAAAAACTGTTATTGTTGATAGTTGTCATCTAGTGAGTTCAAACTCATGGCAACCCCACATATAACAAAATAAAATGTTTTCCAGTCCTGAACCATACTCAAGATTGTTGGTAGGCTTGAGCCCATTCTTGTAGCCATTGTGTATTTTATGTGCCTTTCAACATAGGAGACTCACCTTCCAGTACTATATGTGACCCACTCTGTGGTAACCCAGGAGGGTTTCAACACTTAAATGTCAGCAATCGGTCTACAGACCTTTTGTCTTAATTTGTCTTTGTTTGGAAGCTCATCTGAAATCTCTCCACCATGAATGACCTGCTGGTATTTGAAATATTGGTGGCATCGCTTCCAGCATCACAGCAATGTGCCAGCCACCACAGTACAAAAACAGATATACAGAGTATGAATGGAAACCTAGGCACAGAAATTAAGGAATTAATAAAATAATTTGCCTAATGTGTATCCGAGTAGGATTTGGAGCCAGGCAATATCCCTCCTACTTCCACACACACTAGAAAAGATTCAAAGATACATTCATCACGATATAAGTAGCTGAATCACTTATGATACAAGCTTTTAACAAACTTGGCAAATTGCAGAAACACAATGTATCTATTAAAACAACTCCAAGTAGCAAACAATGACCCAAGATCTGAGTAGCAGCTAAAGATGGCCCAGCCAGTCTGGCCCTAAACAGAATATTTTAGGATCAGGCACAAATGTCCAAGACTGACTTTCCCCTCCTATGTCAGAGTACGGTGGTGGCTCATGTGTTCTTGTGATTATGGATGCTATGCCACCAGTATTTTAAGTACCAACAGGGTCACCTATGGTGGACAGATTTCAGATGAGCTTCCAGTCAAAGAAGACTAGGAAGGAGAGACAGACTATTTCCAAATAATTAGTCACTGAAATTTTTATGAACAGCAGGGGAACACTGCCAGATAACACCAGAACAATGAATATTGACACCTGATGAAGAGCACCAGAATATTGCCAGATACAATGCTGGAAGATGAGCCCCTCAGGTTGGAAGGCACTCACAACTACTATGACTACTTCTGTACTATGGAAATTATATTTTGCATTTAGGATTCAAGGTGTAATTTAGATTCCACCAATTAAATGTGGTGAGTGCAGTGGTTCTTTAGGATAAGCACAGGACTCGGAACCACAAGATCAGTGGCTGGAGCTCACCAGTTCTCCCATTTCTGCTCCCACAAATATTTCCAGCCTTGGAAACCCAAGGTAAGGCTGTTATAAGTCAGAATCAATTCGATGGCACTTAACAACAGCAACAACAATCAAATGCACTCATGGGAAATTTAAGATCAGAACTGAGGCTGTTGAGTAGGAGAGTTGGCAGAATGCATAGTTCATTGGCAGCTTCCTGAGCTCCTGGGCCTGTCCAGTTCTATGGTGTTCCTTTGGGTGTCTTTCCTGGAAACTCAACCTCATGTTTTTTCTTCAGATTCCCAATGACTCTTTCAGGCATCTAATACATTATAATGCATCTCTTGCACTTTAATTAGAATAGATTCTGTTCTCAGCTACCAAAGCCTGAGCCTCCCAAAAATCAGTACCAGGAGTAGTTGTGGGCAGGAGACAGAAGAAATGAAATCTAGGAGGGTTATCTGGCCTGATTAAGTCCAAATGGAGCAGAGAGTCTTCGGGCATCTCAAGATGAGCCACCAAGAGCCCACTGTCTACAAAAGTGAGGCAATCACCCTGGGATCTTAGAACAGCAGCATCTACCTATGACAGGCCTAATGGGCATGATGATCCCAATGGCAGCATGGCTGCTACACCTTGCAATGCATCATTTTAATAAGAGGTACAGAAGGAGGCTTCCTTCAGAGCCTCTGCATTAGATAAGACTATAGGTGGAATCCTGAACAGCATCCAGAATCTTCAGACGTGGGAAATTTCCTCTTAAAAGGATGGGCAGCCAAGTCTGGAGTGGCTAGAAGAACAGAAGATACTTCTTGAAAGAAAGACTGACAGGGAAAATACAAAACAATATAGGCAGACCAACTGATTACTACAAGAACAAACAATTTGCTCACCCAGGAGACATCAAGGTACGTTGTCAGGTCCCCTCAGAGTAAACCCCCTTGCAAGACTAAGACTCAATGGGAATACACGCTCTGATTGGTGACCACGCTTGTCACCGATAAGGGGAAGTGAGGGAAAAACAGCAATGAACTGCGAGCTAAGACTTACAACGTTCAATAGACTCCTGTGAACCCTGGTGGAGACTGGGTTGGCCAGCAGTGTGGCAAGACCTG
>NW_006408943.1:648973-666651 GCF_000296735.1 Chrysochloris asiatica | reverse complement strand
ATTAAAAAAAAAAAAAAAAAGGTATCTCATTAATGACATAGTCTACAGTCCCACCTACTTTGGGAAGGAAAAGGATTTCTGACTGGTCTGTGCTGCAATGCTAGCTGCTCTGCCACTTGGCACTTATAACTCTTGAGATCCATCAGGACTCTGAGTGCCTTTGATAAATGGGAATACTGATGGATCCTGTGATAAGTCCCAACAGGACAGTCACTGACAAGTCCCTTGGGTGTTGAAACAAAACCAGAGCCATTTCAGCACAGATCAGATATTGCTATTAGACCTGATGGAGACGCCAAGGGACTAGATATGACTAGACAGAATCCAGCCAACCAGGCCAAGGACTGGGGCCTGCAGAGCACCAGAACTCCATCTAAAAGGCCTGCAAGAGTTCAAGTTCAAACTGCTCCTGAAAATATAAGAAATTGCATCAGGAGGAGATACTCCAGTATACCTACTGCAATAGTACAGCCACCTCTCCCTTCATCCTTACTGTCATCATTCCCTATGGCTACTATTACAAAACATCATAAAGTAGGTAGCTTTAAAGACGAAAATGTATTTTCTCTTAGTTCCGGAGGTTAGTAGTCGAAATCAGAGTATTAGCCTCATTGATTCCTTCTGATAACTCTTTCAACTTCCTAGTGACTGTCAGAAATCCTTGATGGTCCTTTGATGCCTGTAGATGTATCTTCACATGGTGTTTTTCCCCTGAGAATCTCGCTGTCTGTTCTCCCCTTTTATAAAACACCACTCAAAATGAATTAGCATTAGGAGCTAACCTGCTCTGGTATGGCTTGGTTGATAATATCTTCCAAAGTAAGATCTAATGTCCCCAAACATACTCACATTCACAGGTATTGGGGTTAAGACTACAACATATATTTTTTGGGGGGGAGGGGGGCGGGCACAATTCAATACAGAACATTCCTCTATCATCTCATGACCAGTTGACTAAGGTAAAAGGACGTCAAGCCTGATCTATGGGCATTGAATAAAAGCAGATGTTGCTGCACTGTAACACCACCCTAATGAAGCCCTGAAAGAGTCAAAAAGAGAAATCCTCCCAGAGGGCAGAACTTCAAATGGTCCAGGGGATTTTCCATTCTCCATGGAAAGAGAAATGAAAGGACACATGCACACCAAATGTGAGGAATGTCTAAAGACATGGCCCAATGGTATGGACTTGGGAAGAACAAGATTAGAGGGCTGGTGCTAAGAAGGTTTGCGATCTGAACTTCTCAGGAACGGTCCAGAGTGCCATAATGTTTGGCGCCCTCTACAACAGAGGTGCTCAGTAATCTTAGATGAAAATGATGACTTATTCTATATCAGTGGGTCTCTTTTCCCAGCAAGCCCAGTGGTGCTCAAATGGGCACATGCGCACAGGGATATGGAGGCAGGGGTAAAGAGTATGGCAGATGCATAGCAACCTGTCCTCGCCTCACCAATGTCTGCCTACCACCTTTGCCAAATGCAACACAAATGTAAATTAAGCATCTGTAATAGCACATGCCCTGGAAGAATCAGGCCCTTTCCACCAAAGAAGGGTTAGCCATATGGGTTTACGGAAATAAAAATGTGTTCTAAATACATATTTGCCTTACCTGTTCACCATGCTTCTTCTGATGGCATTTATGGCATTGCTGCCTTCTTCACTCCTGGGACATCCCACACAACATGAACCTCATTTCATGGCAAAAGAAATGAGGCAGTGGTGTGGCACACAAAGAATTAACTGATTTTACCTTGTACACATGAGTCCCTGGCTGGTACAAATGATGAACAAGTTTGGCTAATAACCAAAAGGTTAATGGTTTGAGTCTACCCAGAGGCACCAAAAAAGAAAGAAGTAAGGATCTACTTTCAAAAAAAAAAAAAAAAAGTTGGTCGTTGAAAATCCTATGAGCTCAGTTCTACGCTGATATACATGGGGTCACCATGAGTCAAAATCCGTTCATAAACAACAAATTTACCATGAACCCATCACCCAGAAACAGCTATCATGCCCTATATCAAGAGGGAAAACAAATGGCTATCGCGTCAGTTAGGGTGATTGATTCTGAAAATTAATGGGAAATGTGACTGTTACTACTCATGGGGCAGAAGGAGCATTCTGGAAGCCACGTAATTTGGGATTGCTTTCTATTACTGTGGCATCTTGTGGTAGACTTAATAGAAGTTATACTGTAACCTCGCACAGGTAGGACCACCAAGAACTCATACATAAAGTCATAAATTTAGCTCATAGTGATTGATGAGATTTTGAGAACTTCCTTTTAGGGAAGGATGAGGAAAATTGTATTTTCATGAGGGATAGTTGTACTACATTAGCGTAGTGGTTACGAATCGGGCTGCGAGCCACAAGGTCAGCAGTTCGAAACTACCAGCTGTTCCACGGGAGAAAGTTGAGGCTTTCTGCTCCTGTAAAGACTTACATCCTCAGAAACCCTGTACAGGCTTGCTATGAGTTGGAACCGACTCTACGGCACATAACAACAACAACAGTTGTACGACATTATACAGGAGCATTTTGTTGCTCATGTTATTATTTAGATATTTAAGTTTGAGAATGTGTATGTGTGTATGTTGACAAGAAAAGTGGTGTACTGTGCATTGGTTCACTCTGTATCTACTTTATCTTAGAGCATACTTCCTATTCAGTAAAGGTTGGTGGTTAAAACTACATTTCCCACACTCCCTTGCAGCTCAGGCTTCAGAAGTAATTTAAGTTCTGCTGTCAGTGGAATGAATTTCTGCAAGACCTGAACGTGAACCCGGGTTAAATAGGGTGGTTGTAGGAGATGAAGTATCCATTTTGCTAGTGTGATTCAAATCAGAGGCCTTTGTGAGTCTGGAGCCTCAGCTATTGCAGGGGTTTCCTGGTTTAACAGAGGGGAGTTCCTGATCATTCCCGAAAGCTCACACTAGAGTTTATTTCTTCAGCCCTCCCAATAGTTGTATAAGCCATTTAACACCCTATAATAAACTCCTCTCTGTGAAATTCCCTAAGTAGAATATATTTTCTGCAAGTGAGCCTGACAGATCTACTGGGATCTTTCTATACCAATTTACAGCCTGGAAATAAAAAAGTTGGGTTAAATTTGGGAACACTATCACATTTAAAGATCATTAGATAAGAAGCTATAGAAATGGATTTAGAAAGTTCAACTCCCATTTCCTAGTTAAGATTCCTTTCTTTGGATTCTCTACAAATATCCCTTGGTAAATCACCAATTAAAAAAAAAAAAACTTAAAATTTAAAAAAGAATGATTTGAGTCCTTCATCTACATGTTGTTCAAGTGTCCCATGCACAAATCAGACCAAAGGATAAATTAAGAAGTAGATGAACTGGTCTTCCTTGGTCTCACCCCACTCCTTCCATCAAAATCAACTGTCATAAGACCAGTCCTCCCTGAGCCAGACCTTCCTCTGCAGCCTTGTTATGGCCACGCTCCCTCTGGCCCTGCTCAGAACATCACCAGGCCTGGGCAGGAGCCCAAGTTTCAGAGAACAGATGGAAGAAGAAAACCAGTGCTCATGAGCCACAAAAGAAGCTCTTCAGACACCCTTTGAAACACTAAGGGTAGTTCCCACCATGCTCTTTCCTCATAAGGACAGTGATTTTCTTCATTTGAGGGATCCTGGGGCTCCACTTAGTTGGGTAGAAATGCAACACAAACTTGCTTAATCAAAGGGATATTTTTAGTTCCTGTAACGGACAATTCCTGGACAGGTCAAAGGTGATTGGTCCCTGGCACTCAAACAATGTCACCAAAATTTGGTCTCTGCTGGCTTCATTCCCAGGCAGGTTCACTCCTGGAGACAATCCCTGACATGCAGGCCTGCAGTCTTCCAGCTCCAAGATCAGAACAAAGAGCTTTTCTCTTTCTAAGTAATTCTAGCAAAAATCTCAGTACTGAATCTTCTTGGGTCAACGTGGGTCATAAATCCAATTATTTCAAACAGGCTAAAGGGAAACTCTGATTTGCTAGGTCTAGGTGCCATGCCTACTCCCAGGACGGGGCTAAAAGCAGGAACTATCCAGCCTATAGACTAAAGGGAGGGAGTTCTTCCCACTAAAACATAGAGTTGTTCTTTTTTATAATAATGTTGTTGTTGTTGTTGTTGTTGTCAGGTGCCATCGAGTCGGAACCGACTCATAGCGACCCCATGCACAGCAGAATGAAACAATGTCTGATCCTGGGCCAACCTCACTACCACTGCCACACTTGATGCCACCAATGATGCCACCTGGCTTATCCATCTCATTGGGGGTCTTCCTCTTCTTCTCTGACCCTCCATCTTACCCAGCATGACATCCTTCTCCAGCGACTGTTCTCTCCTGACAATATGTCCAAAGTATGAGAGATGATGCTTAGCCATCCTAGCCTCCAAGGAGCACTCTGGCTGCACTTCTTCCAAAACAGATCTATTGGTTCTTTTGGAAGTCCATGGCACCTTTAGTATTCTCCTCCAACAACACAACTCAAAGGCATCAATAATAATAGTCACCACCCATCTGTCATACTGTGGTTGCTTGTGGGTTGATGTGATCCTGGAAGCTATACCACGAGTATTACAAATACCATTAAGGTCACCCATGGTAGACAGGTTTCAGCGGAGCTTTCAGAATAAAACTAGGAGACGTCTTCAGAAAATTAGTCAATGAAAACCTTATAGATTACAACAGAACACTGGCCAACTTGCTTGCTTTGAACACATTATCAAGAGAGATCAGTCACTAGATGGGAACGTCATGCTTGTAGACAAAGGGGCTAGCAAGGGCAAGGAATGGATTGACACAGCAGACACAATACAATGATGACCTTGAACATGCTAGTGACCGAGAAGATGACGAAGGACTGGGAAACATCTTGTTCAGTTGTACATAAGGTCATCGTGAGTCAAAGTTGACTCAATGGCATCGAACAACAGCATTATTATCAGAAGGGAAACAGATGCTAGACAAACAAAACCACAGATGTGCACTCTCTGTCTGTGGTAAGTCAGCACTCCTTCAGAAATTCCTGCAGGGAGCCAAAGTTCTATGAAGGTTCCATAAAGAAGAGCAGAGTAATGAGAAAAGGGCAAAACTCTTGCCCAGAGTGGGACTGATACCCTGCAGTGCAGTTTAGAGCCTAGCACTCCACAGCACATAGTCCCAACCCTGAAAGTAGCTAAGGAGAACACAGTGTTTACAAGACCAAATAACTCCAGAAAGCCCAGTGTTCGGCTGCTTGAAATGAACAGTGCAGAGCCTGATCAACTGCTAAAATGGCATTAAATAAAACCTGCAGATGGGCACCATGTTCCCCCAGCAGGGAGAAGAATAAATTGCCTAGACCTTCCCAGGCAAAGATGGCATTTCTAACCTGCTGGCAAAAGAATCTTCATTTTGACTTCTTCCAGGAGCACAGATGACCAGGCCCTCAGTCATCCACACTCTTTGGGTTTTTTTCCATCCTGTTCAATGAGCTTGGGCAACACAGACCAAGAGAAGCACCCAGGACAGAGCACGGGCCACATGGGGCTACAGGCAGCATTGGGAAGGTGGAAATGTGTCTCGTTACAAGTTAGTCCTTGTGGAGGAGAAATTGCACCATAAATGCATGAGTTTAACTATTAAAATAAGTCTTTTATTTTACATTATGTACACTGTGAAAAGTTTATCTTTATGAGCACTTATTTTCCGAAATGGAACCTACATTGATTATAAATATCAACATTACCAAGTGATGGTGCATTTTGTTGATTACAAAGGCAATTGTTGGCTATATACCTCTTGAACCTATCTTGAACACAGAAAAATCTGATTGAAGGGGGCTCTGATGGTGCTGGCAACAGTGATGTGGTGTTGTAATTCAGGTGTGGTGGATGGCATGGTGCTAATGACTGGGACAATAATGATGTTAGGGTGATTTGGGTGGTGGTTGCCAGTGTGTTGTCAATGATGGGTGGTGGAGGCAGTGGTGTTGGCTGTGATGTCAGGAGTATGGTGCTCACAGTGGTTTGGGTGGTAGTAATGACAGTAATGGTTTGGGTGGTAATAACAATGATCATGGTTTGTTTGTTAGTGGTGATGGTTATGGAGAAGATCATGGCTGGGGTGCTGGTGGTAATGGTGGTGATGGTGGTGTGGTGATGGTGATACTTAATGTGATGGTAACAGTGGCTGTGGTGTGAGTTGGTAATAAATGTGACTTGAAATTGAGATTTTTTTTTTTAGAAGAGATGAAGAAGTTTATCACCTCAACCATAGTCCATTCAAGGAGCTCTGGTAGCATAGTGGTTACAAATCGGGTTGCAAACCACAAGGTTGGCAGTTCAAAACTACCAGCTGTTCCATGGGAGAAAGATGAGGCTTTCTGTTCCCATAAAGATTTACAGCCTCAGAAACCCTGTATAGGGTCACTATGAGTCAGAACCGACTCCATAGTACTTAACAACAACAACATAGTCCATTCAGCAAATACCCAGGTAGGCTGCCCCAGTGATGTTCCAACCACATTTCATTTTAGCCATGCATTTCTAAGACTATGAAGGATGAAGTGTTAAGAACTTCAAGGAAAGCTGAGATGAGTGAGACAGAGTTTCAATCCTCATAGATATTTCAGACTGTGAAGAAGGAACCAACACATCTACAAATAGCCATAGGTACATGGGACAAGATCTTAAAGTGACTCTGATGTGTTGTACTTTCCAAAAATTTCAAACAATATTTCTGGCCTCATATGCTCTTCCAGAGCCTTACCACTATCAAGGTGACGGCCATGACCAACAGAGTCCCATGGAAATGATGCTATGCACTTCTTAGACCAGGGCATGTGGAAGATACAGCTTCAGCCTGACTTTCTCTTTTGAGACACTTACCCTTGAAACCCAGCCACCATGCTGTGAGATAACCCAATCCGTATGGAGAAGCCACCTATAGATACAATAGACAATAGCTGCAGCTAAAGCCTCATTTAATGTCAACTGTCATAAGCACACTTACTACCCTTCAGGCAGAACCAGCTACATAATTTGCAGAATCCAAATACAAAATGAAAATGTAGGTCCCCTTGCTCAAAAATTATTAAGAATTTCAAGGTGGTAGCAGCAGAGCATTGAACCAAATATAGGATTCTTCTGAACATGGAGATCTGTGTGGCTGCACACTTTGCACGTCCATCAAGCTGGTCCACACCTCATATGATCCCAGCCCCAGTCTTCAAGTCTCCTAGATGATGTCCTAGGCATCAGACGAAGAACAAGTGTGTCTGCAATGTGCCAGGTCCAACTTCCTGTGGGCATAATAAATGATTATCCTTCTTTACTAATTAATCATGCAGCCTAGCCACTAGAAAAGTGACTTTACACAATGGTTTTGGGAATCCAAAGTGTTCACCAATCCTGGACAGGCAAGAACCCTACTTATATGCTATGGGGCCAAGCTCATTTTCTTTTGTATGGAACAAGGTACATACATATATCTAAGCTCCATAGCTTTATATCTCAGTGAAATCTTACAAATATCTAAAGGTATCTAAGAGTACCACCACCATCTAAGGGTGGTCTGGAAGACCCACCTAAAGGTAAACTGGAAAGCTCCCATTCTCTGCCTAACATATGTACAAGTCCAATCTTAACTCACAGAGCATCAAAATGCATCATAATCAATGGAATCAAGAATATAAGCATCAAGGATAGGTATCAGTCAGCAAGTCATAAAGAAATAGTAAGTACAGGGTTATAATACGGGGATGCAGGTAAAGGTGTGAACTCTTACCCTGAGCCTCAGTATCCTCCTCCATAACATAAAGATCGGAAGAAGGGCAGGGAGTTTTAACCCATATTTCCTGGATGCCAGAAATGTCTTAGCTCCTTGACTCTCTGAACAGACTCTGAACAGGAGTCCACATGTATTAATGATCTATGGCTGAATAAGAAAGAGGCAAATTCAGCAGTCTGAAACAACAAACATTTATTATTTCACAGAGTTTCTGTGTCAAGAATCTGGGAGCAGCATAACTGGTAGATCTGGCTCTACCAGATAGCTATGTCATGACATCTCGGCATCTTCAGATGCTATCGGGAACTGCAAGGCCCCAATTTCAAGATGATTCTCTCACAAGGCGCTTGGCAGGAGACTTCAATTTGTCACTGCAGAGACCTCCCTATAGGGCTATTTGAGTATCCTTAAGGAGTTCTAGTAGCATAGTGGTTACAAATTGGGCTGCAAACCACAAGGTCAGCAATTCGAAACTGCTAGCTGTTCCACAGGAGAAAGATGAGACTTTCTGCTCCTGTAAAGATTTACAGCCTCGGAAACCCTGTACAGGGTCACTATGAGTCACAGAACAACAACAACTACCTGATGATTGCATTCCCCCAGAGGGAGTGATCCAAGAGAGCAAAGCAGAAGCTGCCTTGACTTTTAGGACCTACCCTGGAAAGTCACACCATCATTTCCACAATAGTCTATTGTTTACACAGATCAGTCCTAGTGGATGTGGAGGGAACCACCTAAGGCTGGTAATATCAGGAGGAGAATCTCTGGAAGTCAAGTGGAGTATGGCTCCTATGGTTTCATCATTCTCAAAGAGGTTCAAAGCTAGGAAAAGGGTCAAGCATCAATGAGTTCCCCTTCATATTTCAAATTCTAGGAGTAAGTTGTTGACTCCCTCTGCTTCACTTAGAGATTAGAACCAACAGGTAAAGTGACTGTGAATCCTCATAACCTGCCCCATCTCTAGTAGGCAAGTGAGAACAGGGTGGAATGGGATGGAAGTCAGTGTCTTGTTTTGCCCTATCATGACCCCAAAACAAGACCAACACACAGTCTCCCTTGAACCAGTCCTTCTCAGCAGTCTCTCCCCTCATGGTATCCCTGGTACCTCACGTCAGGAGATTTCAAGGCAAAGAAGTAAGAGTGTTTGTCTGCAACACCCAGAGCACCAGAAACTGGGAGGAGAGATACTAGCATGACTTTAGAGGCTGATAGCCTTGAATTCAGACCCCAGTTCTTATGTGTATGACTATATGTCTAGGGACTAATCCTTCAGACTCCATGAGCGATTGCTTCTTCACAGCATTGCTTAGGATTATTTTAATAAAAAGAATTAACTAAGTGTTCAAGAGCAAAGATGTCAGTTTGAGGACTAAGGTGTGCCTGACCCAAACCATGGTATGTCCAATAACCTCATATGCATGTGAACATTTGACAGTGAATAAGGAAGACCATAGAATTGATGCATTTGAGTACGGTGTTGGAAAAGAATATTGAAAGTATCATGGACTACCAAAAGGATAGATCTGTGTAGGAAGAAGTACAACCAGAGTGCCTGTTGGGAGCCAGGGAGGCCAGACTTAGACTCACATACTTCAGACATATTATCAGGAGGGACCAGTCTGGGGAGAAGCATGTCATGTTTGGTAAAGTGAAGGGTTGGAGAAAAAGAGGAAGACACCCAACTAGATGGATTTGCACAGTGGCAGCAGCAATGGGCTCAAGTAGAGCAACGATTATGAGGTTGGCGCAGGACCGGGCACTGTTTTATTCTGTTGTGCAAAGGATCACTATGAGTCAAAGTTGGCTTGATGGCACCTAACAACAACAGCAACAAGTATTCAACATGTACTGGCTCCTCATATCCCCAGCATCAGTTCCATTTTGCAGAGGGGGAAGAGACAAAGAGAATCAGGTTCTGCCTAAGACCACCATGTTCACATGGCAGAAATAAAACTCAGAAAAATCTGAAGCCAGTACCTGAGACCTTAACTGTCGTACAAGGTCAGAGTCTAGAGCCTGTTTGTTGATGAGGAGGGTGGCAGCGACTATGATGATGGTGGTGGTAATGACAGTGATGACGATAGTAGTCATGGTGATGGTGGTGGTGGTGGTGGTGATGATGATCATGGTGATGATGACACAGATGATAAAGACATGGAAACCAGAAGAGACAGAATCCTAAGGACAGGAACTAGACTTTGATGTCAAGATGACTGGGAGGAGTTACAGATGATTTAAGAGAGGAGGCCCAGGGGTCCAGTGAAATCATGGAACCCAAGAAGAGAAAGAGAAAACTAACTTTGGAATTGAAAGGAACCTCTCCCAACAGCAAGATAGAAAGGACTCAAATCTTGCCCACCTCCCCCAGGTCTGCCATGACAAGACTAAGGAAAAGTCACTTATCCAAGGTCATCAGAGAGCATCAGAGCACATGCTCACAGCCCATTGCCTGGCTGAGAACCCAGAACAAGGAGGGGGATCCCCACCAAAAAAAAGGCTCGGTGCCAGCATGGTGCTGAGCCCATGGGAGCGATCCCATTAGTATTTGATGAATTCCTGTCAACTCACAAAAGGTTTAGTCTGAAAGGAGGGCAGGCATGCTGCCAGCACATAGCCCAGTTGGCCCTTCTTCTAGGGAAAGCTGAGCTTCCCCTGGGGCCTGGGGAAGGTTAGTTAGCAGTAAGCAGGACAGTCTAAGCACAGGGCCTTTCTGCCAGCTGCAGGGAAAAGCTATAGGGAAGATCAGACCATCCCAGCCTGTTCTAGACCAATAGCCAGACCAGGGCAGTTGACCCCACAGGCTGCTCACCCCCTTCTACCACAAAGGGTCAGTGTCAGCAGCTGGCTGAAACTCCCTCCGAGCTATGAGGAGATCCTGAGGTGTCCCAGATGCAAGGCAGTCAGCAGCAGCAGAACTCCAGAGCTGAAGAGGAGCATCCAGTGCTTGTGAGCCTGGAGGTCAGGGGACTGGTGATGTCAGAGCTGCTGACTCCCCAGGCCTAGGCCATCCCTACCTCTCAAGCCTTCGCTCTACTCCTGGACTCCCAGTGTTTGTTCCATTGCTCAGTCACAGTCCTGTCTGCCACTGGGGAAGATTGGGCCCCTTGAGGAGATTAGGTGGTGGACATGGGCCAGGAACCCCACAGGGGGTGGCTGGAAGGAAAAGAACTCATAGGCCTCTGCTCTCCTCCACACTTCACTGAACTGAGGAGGTTACAGTGCATGTTGCTTTAGCTGGTATCTGCGTGAGCCAACAGCACCACCATCAGTTGTTGGTGTGAAAGTCCTCCCTGCTGTTCCACCAAGACCCACGTGCTCTGAACAGGGACTGAGATGAGGCAAGTTGTCCCTGCCTCTTCAAACCACAGACCAGAGGGTGTCTGCAGGTGCAAACAGGAACAGGGCTCAGCTGGGGAGGCGACCTGAGGCTGAACGTCACAATGGTGAAAAGTTCCCTCTCTAACATCATTGGCACCTTCTCACACCAGGCCATAGCTAAGCACTACAGACCCTGCAGGAAACAAAGAAGACGGTCAGTCCCAGCCTGCAGAGCTGACATTTCAGAGAATAGTCAAACGAATAAGCAGCATGGACTGAACTCAGCCGGGCACTGGGCTGGGTGCGTGAAGCTGTGATCTTCCTCCATCGTCGGCACCATGTTCCAGGTAGATGTCCACTCTGCCTCTGCTGAGGAGTCCACTGAGGCTCAGAAGACCCCCAAGGACAGTCCAGGAACACTCCAGCCATCCCACAATTGGTTGAGTCTAGCCCAGGAAGGGCAGAAGGGACACCTTCACAGGGTTTTTCTGCCACCTGGGTGCTAGTCACAGCAGCATCTGGAAGACATGAGAATTGTCTGTTTCCTTGGCCTTCAGATTTTCCCCTTGGGAAACTCCTTGTGATCCCATGGGTCCCCAAAAGGGGTCAGGGATCCTTGTTTCTGTCAGAAAGGAGCTGATATCACACAGACCCTTCCAGGTAATACTGAACAAATCCATTTTAAGATGGCTAAATTCTGCCCATGATGATAAAGGTCCTAGATGTCCTAAGAAGCAGGGGTGACAAGGAAGTGGTACGCAGCACTGAGGCTGTTAAGTGCCATCCAGTTAATGTGGCTCTGTGGGCTAATGCACTGTTCTGCAAGGTCATTTGAACTGCAACGTCGGCAGTTCAAGCTCACCAGCCGCTCCTCAGAAACCCTATACAGGGTGGCTATGGGTCACTATCAACTTGACAGAATTTAACAAGAGCAAATAGTGATCCTGTATAGGGTTTCTGAGGAGCAGCTGATAGGTGTGAACTGTCAACCTTGTAGTTCAAAGTCCACTGCTGATCCTACAGCGCCACAGCAGGAGTCCACCCTGCATAATGCCTAGATATTATTCAAGGCTCTCTAGAGACAAAGAGCCAATGAGATTAGACAGACGATGGATGGATGGATGGATGGATGGATGGATGGATGGATGGATGGATGGATGGATGGATGGATGGATGGAAAAAGAGACAGAGAGATGATAGATAGATAGATAGATAGATAGATAGATAGATAGATAGATAGATAGATAGATAGATAGTGGAGCTTCCAGACTAAGATAGAGCAGGAAGAAAGAACTAGCAGTCGACATCCAAAAATCAGCCAATGAAACACATGTGGGTCCCAATGGTCTGATCCCCGACCAATCATGGTGCAGGACCAGGTAGTATTTTGTTCCATTGCATCCAAGGTCACCACAAGTCAGGAGCCAACTCCACTGTTGTTGTTATAAGCCATCAAGTCAGTTCTGACTCATAGCGACTCTGCACAACCATTTGCCAAGTCCAGTCAATGATGAGGCAAAGGGAACAGTCACCAACAATACAGTAAATTTTAATCCCACTGGATGGTGACCATTTTCTAACCTGTAAAATGGAATACTCAGAAGGCATACCATCTGAACTCTTGCTGGGGAAGCCCATGTTTAGGGGTGACTACCCCTTCATTCAAGCCCACATGCTGGGTCCTGCTCTGCCTCAGACAGTGATGAGTGGAAGCTCTCAGGATGGGACTACAGCTGTGTCGGCTGGAGCAGTCCATCCACCACCTTTGGTGAGGTTAGGAGGCCCATGATAATCACTAAAGTAAAATTTACTGATGAAGAGAAGTTTTTGTCCGTCAATTCCCATCTCCCACCCAGAGCAGGGACTGACATACTTCATGTGAAAGGAAGTCTTTGGAGCAGCATGCTGCTTGTCTCAGAAGTCTGCTAAGGTATTGCTTCAAAAATCAGATGGTCACTCTGGGAAGTATGAAGGAGTTAAGTGGCCCAGGGAAAGACAAGTGTGGCACAGACAGAAGGACAGGACGCATCCGTGTGATGTTGCTGCAGGGAACAGCAGCCATCTGGCCCATCTGTTGCATGGAAAGATCTCAAGAATTTTCCAATTTTGATTCACCACCAGAACAGGTAGTACTTCTGTCTCCTGTCTGCTCAGAAGCCAAACGACCTGTCACCACGTGGTCTGTGGCGGCAGAGCTGGCTGCATAACAGGAGAAGAACAGAAAGGAGGGAAGATAGGAGTGGCATGAGGCAAGCCAACCACTAAGTATCTGAATTTCTAGAAGGTGCCACTCTCACAGACATGCATGTCCAGGGAGCCTTGAGAAAGTGAACACAGCAGGCTTTGTAAGGAGAAACCAGGAAGGTTTCCACAAGGAGGCAGAATTCAGAACTGTACCTCCCATGCCACTCCTTCTCTGACTACAAGTTAAGGATATCTGTCCTCCCCTCAGGTGTGGGCCTTCCTCCCACTGCACCTGGAGCTGGCCACTCGGTCAGGCTCCCTGCTCGATCTGTCAGAGGGTTATGAGCCTGAGCCTCAGAAACCTGTGAAGCCAGCCCATACCCAGCCAGGACCAAGGTCGTCCTGCCCATGATGCTCGCCCCTCCTCCCTGCTCTGCCTGTCCCAGAGTCAGAGAAGTGTCCCTGGGAGTGCAAAACATTAACATGCTGACCTGGTAACCTATAGGATGCAGGTTCAAGTCTACCCTGAGGCTCCTCAAAAGAAAGATCTGGCATTCTACTGTCAAAATAGAGGCAATATGGAGTACAGTTCTACTGTGAATTATTGGTTATCAAGGAAAGAGAGCTCGTATCATTGTCCTTACACTGACCTCTTGGACCTTGTGTGATGCTAGGATGTCACACACATGTATGAGGTTCCTTCCCTCCTCTGAAGAACATTCATTGGGGTCATTCCCTTCACCCTTACATAAATGCCCCCACCAACAACAACACTGCCCCAGTCAGCCCTGTATCCCTCAGTGTTTATTTCAAGAGCAACACGTCCTTTGCTCCTTGTCCTTCAACTCCTCCGACATTTTTGAAGCAATACCTTAGCAGACTTCTGAGACCAGCAGCATACTGCTCCAAAGCTTTCCTTTCGGTTTGCACAAAACCTCTAAGGTGCTGGAGGCGTACGGCAGCCCGAAGCTGTGCACTTTGGGATGTGTTTTGAAGTCTCCTTGTATTAAGACCTCCTCTCCCAGAGGATATGTTATGGATCTGTTATTTCCCTCCATTCACCCACTTAAGAGAGAATATCTAACCGTCTTTGCCTCATTCCTTGGGCAGCAGGAAGTGGAGGAGAGCTCAGGAGACGATGCAATATTGATAAAGTCCATTGTCACTGGGAAGTTCAGATGGATGCATCTAGCCAGCGCATTCAGATGCTATTTCTTGGTAGAAAAACAGAGCTTGAGATACCCGCCCACACTCTGGTTGAGAGCTTGACCCAAGAGAAGCCAGGTTCCTCTTTGAGCAGACACTTGCTCCATTTCATTTTTTTCTCCCTGAGCTGCAACCTGCCTGGGGCCAGAAGACTAGGTCTGGCTTCATACCTTCCAAGCAGCAGGGCAAACAACCACTAGAACGTCACAGGAAATATATCAGCTTTCTGAACTTGTTACTGTTACGTGCTGTCTAGTTGGTTCCAACTCATAGCAACTCTGTATAGGGTTTCTGAGGAGCAGCTGATGGGTTTGAATGCCAACCTTGTGGTTTGCAGTCTGGTATGTGTCTGCAACTCTGTCCCCCACCCCCATCCCACAGAAATTCTGGTGCAGGCCCCCTCCTCCCTTCTTCTCCTATCAAGTGGATCAGGAAGAGCCAAGAGGAAAGGATGAAGGTGCCCCCAAGGCAATGGCAGCCCATAGGCCAGCTCTGTCCAAACCCTGCCCAGCTGGCAACAGGAAGAGCCCTGAGCCCCTGGTGTAGCCTCACCCCAGCCTCTATTCCTTCTTCTAACCTGCAGGCACTGCCAGGGGTCCCCCGTTCTGAGCAGTCACTGTCAAGTGCACTCCGACTCAGGGTGACCCCATTAGTGTCAGAATAGAACTGCTTCATAGGGTTTCCAAAGCTGATTTTTAATAGCTCACCAAGCCTTCCTCCCAAGGTACCTCTGGGTAAACTCAAACTCCCAACCTTTTAGTTATCAGCCAAGTGCATTACCCACTTGCACCACCCACCAAGAAATGGGACAAGAATCATAGAGAATGGTTTTCCCCTCAAGCCAATATAGTCACTTTAAAAATTCACCCTTTAATTGCAGTGCATTCTTCCTCAACTTGAAGGGTTAAATGTTGTTCTTTTTATGGAATGTGGTGACAGTGGCCCTTCTAATTTGGAGAGAGTTGTTTTATTGCTGTTATTTAGAGAATCAAAACTTGGCAATTTTAACTTGTTTCTCCAGTTTTGCGGGTTTGGTTTTTTTTTTGTTGTTGTTGTTGTTTTATTCTGTTGGCCCATGAAATCCAAATATTACCAGTTCAAGGATGGTACTTCTCAACCCAAGCAATAACCCACCAAGGATTCCTCTACCATTTTCTTGTTACCATGCTTAATCGTTGACTAATAAAATGCAAAGGAATTCAGCAGGGACAGGAGTTGTGCCCACTCACACCACCCTGCATGATAACACACACTGGCAGCTAGAAAGCAGAGAAAGCCACCAGTCATAATTCTGATGAGCCAAGTCTGCCTTAGAATGATAGAAATAAAATTAGAATTCTCTTCAGAGACAAGGAGAGTCAAATCTGCCATTACACTCTATTAGTCTGAGTTGCTAGTGTACCCCACTCTGCTGAGAGGAGCTGGATGTGGCAACTGGGCCACCTACTGGGGCTCTGTGGGATGGCTAAGACCCCCTAGAACTACGGGCAGACATGCTGGTGAAGAGAAGCCTCTAGGATACTTAGTTCCATCCTTGCGGACCCCAATTGAGGACCCCTTCCTCCCCCTGCCATGTTCTGGACAGGAGATAGGGGTGGGTATCCCATCTGTGAAGTCATTTGACGATTACTGGAATCCAATATTCCTCCTGGCATGGAGGAAATGGTAAAGAATAATGAGTGGGGTGAGCAGGCAGCTTAGAGTGATATGAGCTTTGTGTCATTACTGGGAACAACTTCATTAACCAGCCCGAGAAGAATAAAAACCTCATTCACTCCTTCCAGCACAGCTCCTCAGAGTCTCCAGCACCAAAAAGAAACTCATTTCTCCAGGACTAGTTGGCCAACCCCTAGACCCCACAGGTTGATGCCTCTGTGGGCGTGGCCTCAGCATGGGATGAGTGGAGAAACCCTAGGTCTCTACCTGCACCCAGGTGGGCATTCAAACTTCAAAGCTCCACTTTATAAGGTGTCTCACTGTCTAGACTGAGACCCAGGACTGGCCTGCCCTGGCTTCTAGCTCCTAATCTCTAATAAACAACTCAGAAAGACCAGTTTATAGAGTGGAGAGCCTCACAGAAATATTCTGAAATCTTGAGGTCCAGGACTGAGTTAGGACCAACTCCTTCTTTCCTGGCACATTGCCCCATTCAGTACCAGCTCCATCTGTATCCTGTCCCTCAAGGTCACACAGAATATTAGCAACTGAGCCTGGCCAAAACCTGGGTCTCCTAAATCTTAACTCATCCCTCATTCTACCACAGTGCCATCCTCCCCCTAACATGAAGCCTTAATGATCACTATAATGCTGTAAAACCAACTTCATTTGCTCTCAGCATTCTACATTGAGATGTTTCATTTCAAACACACACATGCACATGCACATGCACATGCACATGCCTCAAGTGTCCAACACTTGTAACCACACCATCTCCCCTGTGTGGCCATGGGAAATTTGCCTGGCATCCCTGGGCCTTGGTTTCTTCATCTGTAAAATGAGTTTTGTAGAGGTGGCTCAGTACAGGTGTCCTCCAAAGTCCCTTTGGAGTCTGCAATCTGCCTCAGGGGCCCTCCATGCAGCACTAACATCCCATCCAGATTCTCATTCCAAAGACCTCGGGCACATGAGTTCAGTCTGACGTTCTGAAGGCATGTGGTTCCCAAAACATATATACTCTCTCTCTGAACATTTATACTCAGTCAGAACTAGGGCAATGGGTGGCACACTGCCATGCCAGTTCCACCAGGGCACCCTGGGAAGTCACAGACCCACCCTCCCATTTTCTCCCAAGGACCTCCAAAACTGCCCCACTCCCAGAGAGATCACAGCCCGCTACTGTGGAAGGATGGCAAGAGTGACAAGATGTTGTTCCTTGCAGACCCTTCCTGGGAGGCAGTGAGAAAAAGCAGGTCCCCATGGCCATTACCAACCATCACCATGTGAGGAGCTCTGGCATGGGGCAGGCATCTCACACTCCATTTGTTCTGTGGCTAGAGGCAGCTCTGCTCCTGGCCCACAAGTTCAGCCCAGAACATAGCACTGAAACCCCAATCTACCTCCTCCATGGCTCCTACTCTTCTAAACCAGGACCCACTACAGCAGACAAAAGTAGGGTCTCTATACCAGTAAACAAACCATTTGTTTTGCAGAAATCTATCATTTGTTCTCCAGCATCATTTCTATCACCAAGTCCAA
>NW_006408943.1:642557-643683 GCF_000296735.1 Chrysochloris asiatica | reverse complement strand
GGCTGATTCTTTTTGGAAGTAGATTTCCAGGTCTTTCTTTTGAGGTGCCTCTGAATGGATTCTAACTGTGGATCTTTACCTGCCTCTGAGTGCATCCTCCATTTGTACTCTCCAGAGACTCCCTTTTCCATCTTCTCATTCATTCACTTGACAGTTCATCGAGGCACCAGGCTAACAGCTGACATATGGTGTTGAGGAGACCTAAGGTTAGAATGCCCCCAGAGTCAGGAGCCCTGTTTTCAGACAGTGAGGGTTTCTGGCAGTGACTGTCCCCAGTCCCATGATCACATCTGTGCCTGGAATCGCTGAAGGAAGATGCACTTCATGACACTGCCGCTTGTTTCCTTTCTGTATACAAAGATTCATGGCTGCCAGCCGGCTATAAATCCAGTCCCCATCCTGCTGCTCATTAACTGGCATATGTATTTATGAAAAAAAAGTCCTCTCTAATTAAAACTGTCACATTATCACTTTATGTATCTCACCCGGACTAAATGCAGCAAGGGCCTTAATTGCCTGTTAAGCTGGCCGAAAGTTTCCCAGGAAGTTGGCACGTTCAGGACAGCCTTCTGCCCTCTGCCCACCAACTCAGGCATCTCAGTCTTCCTGCACAACTGCTCCTCAGTTCTGGGCTCCAGGTCCCTCTCTGCAGTCTATGAAGTGGGTGTCCTAACCAACAGACCCCGGCCCGATGAGCCTTGGGATCCCTGGAGCCTGGGCCTCCATGACTTGGCTGTGCTGTACATGAGTACTCTGAGCAAGGCAGGACTCCACTATCTCTCTCCACACACACACAGTGTCACCAGAAAACTGGGTTGGGTGAATCTGCTCACACTGGTCCCTCAGCCTGGAATGCCCTTTCTTCCCCACCCACCCATTTTCACCCTTAAAGTTTAGCTCAGGCTTCTCCAGGAAGACTTCAGGGGACCCATCCCTAAGGCTAGGCTCAAAACCCCACTCTGCATTCACACAGCTCCCCCCACCCCCATGGCCTCCTGAGCATCACAGCTCTGCATCTATGATGTTATCAGCCTATCTACAATTTTACCCAAATTTAAATCTTTCAAGAAAGTGAGGCGGCACAAGAGGCACTCACTCATCTCTGCCAAGATATTTGGAAGACAAC
>NW_006408943.1:639386-641342 GCF_000296735.1 Chrysochloris asiatica | reverse complement strand
TGCATGGAGTCACTATGAGTCGGTTCTGACTCAATGGCACCTGACAACAACAACAGTCTGTGAGCAACTTGGTTCCCTCAGCCCCAAGCACAAAACATTTTTCAGGAATCCCAAAAGTGACCTTGGCCAAACATATGTTCCTGGCCATCTTGTGCAAACCAGTGACTTGGCAGGACTCCCCAGCTGTCCTTCTCTGCCTGCATCCCATACAGTTTGACCTTCAAAGACTCTGTTCACTGGTTACCTAATAATGAGGCTTCAAGGATCCTCCTAAAACACTCTTGAAACTCTATCTAGATTCTCATGCTGGGCTGGGGTGGGAGGATTCAATAATAAGAGCCTTTGGTGCATTGGATTATTGCTCCAAACTTTCACTTCCTCCCTCCCTTTTTTATATTAATGAGGCCATTCCATTGTAGGGTGGGTCCTAAACCTAATCACTTCTGAATTCTAAAAAGAGCAGGTTAGACACACACACACATGGGAGAAGACAGATGCCATAGAACACCAAGGATCACTGACACTAGAAACTATGAGAGAGGCTCACAGAGACCCTGATGTCCAGATGCCGGGACACTTTAAGCACTAGGTAAAACCTAGTGCTTACCTCTTTTAACCTCCAGAATTGTGGGAAGATAAATGCTCACTAAAGCCAGTATTTCTGTTACAGCACACTAGGAGACTGAGACAGTGGGCTTGGAGAGATGGAGTTGTTCCCATTGCCCAAGACAATGGCTGAGAAAGCTAGGATGGTGCCCCTCAGAGGACCAGGAAGTCACCCCACCACTGTAGGCCAGCCCTAGCTCCTACAGGTACTGAGGACTCAGGTCAGCTTCTCCCTCCACCTGCAAAGGAACACTGGGATGAGAAGGATCAATCACCCCATCCAGATACTTTCCCTGAGTCCAGCCCCCATACATCATAAAGGGAAGTCAAACTCCCACCCAGGACACAAAAACAGTCCCTACAGGGTAGCCCCTAACCAAAGACCGCCTCTCTGTCCCAGGTGGCAAACCCAAAGACTCAGGGGGATAAACATTGACCACCCTTCCCCTCCTCTATCGATGGCATGGATAGAGCAGCTTCCTTAGCTGTTGGGCATCACATATCCTAATAGTCTCTGTGACTGGAGACGTGGAAATCTCTGCTCCCAATCCCAGTGATGTGTCACATCAGTCCAACCAAGACCACTGAATTAGCATCCATGCACTCATCATTTGCTCTGCATATTTCAGTGGTAAAACTGATCCCTCCTCTGGACATATCTGATTAATGGTCACTCAAAAAGGCCAGGGCTCATTGATAACCCTTAAGAAATAATATTATTCTATGAACATCATTCCCTTCCTTGATGTACTGTGGTCTTTTCAGAATTAGCTTTGAAAAGGTTACCTGTTACTTTCCATTAAGAGAAGCAACAGAGAGGCTTTCCACTCTGCATCACTCATGGCATCAGTTTCCCGGCATCTGGACAAGCTGTGGGGTTACAGAGAGGAAGAGTGGAGAGCAGTTCCCATGGTCCAGGCCAAGATGTACATGTGTCCTTTCCAGCACATATAGGAGTTGAGGCCTCCTTCTTGGGTCTGTCCCCAAAGACCTCTTCCCCACCCTCAAATAGACACACCTGCTCCCATGGGACCTAGTGCTTACCTCTGCCATCACACCAATCAAAAGAACTGTCAGATAGGTAGGGCATAATGACTTTTTTAGGCAATGAGACAGCAATGCCCAGCGTGATTATGAGTTCCATGTATCTACCTAGCTGGGAAGAAGGTGTTTGGTAGATGCGATTGACATCTACAGTCAGTTGACTCTAAGTAAAGGAGATGACCCTTCTCTAAATTGTTGTTGTTGTCAGGTGCCATCGAGTCAGAACCGACTCATAGCGACCCCATGCACAGCAGAATGAAACAATGTCCAATCCTGGGTCAACCTCACTACTGCTGCCACACTTGA
>NW_006408943.1:631168-638286 GCF_000296735.1 Chrysochloris asiatica | reverse complement strand
TCTCGCTCCCGCTCCAAGTTCTCGCTCCCGCTCCAAGTTCTCGCTCCCGCTCCAAGTTCTCGCTCCCGCTCCAAGTTCTCGCTCCCGCTCCAAGTAGGTGGGCCTTATCCATTCAGTTGAAGACCTTCAGAGCAAAAAATGAGGGTTTCAGAGAAGATGGAATTCTGTCTCAAGACTCAAGACTGTAACATAGACATCCTACTAGAGTTTCTTCTGTTAGCTGCCCTACAGGGTTTGAACTTGCCATCTCCAACAATTGTGTGAGTAAATTCCTTAATATCTTTCTCTCTCTCCCTCTATCCCTTTATCTCCTGATATAGATACAGATATAGATAAACACACACATATATATGTACACATCCTTAGGTCCTATTGTCTCTCTTTCTCTGGAGAACTCTGGCTAATACACTACGCACATGAGAGATGTTCAAGATATGGTTGTTGAATGAGTGAATGAAGGCAGGAACATGAATTGAATTGAAATGAAGTGAATTCATATATGAATGAAGAAAGAGCATACAAATGAATGAATGAGCATACAAATGAATGAATATAGGAATGAATGACCAAATGACCTCACTAACACAGCCTCCTTGTAGGCCTGCAGGGCCAGATGCCAGGGGACTTGGGATACTGAGAGGTCTTCCTCTCCTAACCCCTCTGCCATGCCCTAGAATCCCACTTGACTCCCCAGCAGGCACATCTGCCTCCGTGACTGTTACAGTGAAACCCCTGCAGCCTCCAATGTAGTTGTTGTGATTCTTGTTGTTGGGTGCTGTCAAACTGATTCCGACTCATAACAGCCCAATAAGACAGAATAGAACTTTCCCATAGAGTTTTCTAGACTATAGGAAGTCCTGGTGTGGTGTTGTAAGGTAAGCACTGGACTTCTAACTGCAAAGTCGGCAGTTCAAACCCACTAGCAGCTTCTTAGAAACCCAGCACAACGTGCCTATGAGTCAGACCCAACTCATGACACGTAACAATAGCAACAATCTTTACAAGAGCAGATGACCAGGATTTATTCTCCCTTGGAGCTACTGATGGATTTGAACTGATGATCTTTTGCTTTATAACCAAGTGTTTAAACACTGCACCACCAAGGTTCCTTTATCAGTGTAGGATCAGCCTTAAATCTACTCTGAGAACTAAGACAGGGCCATGTGCCTGCCAGAAGGGCTCAGGGTGTGGCTCTAGGAGGCAACCCCACCTCCCAAGAAGGCTCGGGCTCCCTTGGCCCAGAACTTTTTCAGTTAGTGTAGCTTTCAGAAATAAATTGCTTCCCACCATGGTTGCTTCCAAGTCCTCATTGATTTTTGTCTCTGTTTTCCCAGTTTGCTGTCACAACAGGTTATTATGGGTGATGAGTTGGAGCTCACCCTCTCTGACCTGCCTCTTAAAAGCTGAGGCCCCCAGGATGCAGGAGCCCCAGACAGTCTCCCTTTGCTTCTGAGCCTAGCAAGATGGGTGGGCAGCCCAGTGGACTCAGGTCCAAACATTCTCTCCCTCCTCTTCACTCGGTGTCTTAGATGAGTCACCAAACCTAGGAACCTCTGTTTCTTGGGGCTATTGGGGACCAAGTAAAAGCAGAAAGTGGCAGTCCAGGGAGGCCTGACAGCTCCAAGGTACCAAGGACCAGCTCCCACTCTGCTACCCAGAGGTAGCCCTCAACCTCAGGATCTGACGCCATCTATACGCCAGGCTTCAGGGACATATGGAGGACACTCCCTCCCCTTCTCATCCAGGTCCCCATTTCTCCCAAGCCTGCTACACCACACCCTCCAGCATAACCAGCAATGAGAGAGGAGTCCAGGGTATAGAAATGGGTGCTTTGAGCTCCCTGAGCCACTGTACACAAGCCACTTCTCCTGCCTGCATCTCGGTTTTCTGGCTGCTCACAGCCCTCCCTGGTCCAAAGCTTGGTGCACATTCCAAGGAGAGGGTATCTGGAAGCCCAGTGCACCCCCATTCCTCCTTGACTATGAGTCACAAGGCCAGACACTTGGAAGGGTTTAGTTCTGCCTGATGTTTGAACTCGAAGCTGCCAGGCCAGGCCAGGGGAGCCTGGAGCAAAGAGGAGGTCCAAAGTCGGTCTTCTCAGCTCAGCGGCATAATCAGAAACGTGTTTCTCCAGCTCACCCAGGCCCAGAGGCAGACCCAAGGCCCAGAGCTGGCTCCCAACACTCAGAATCCTGCTATCAGCCAGCCGGTGTGCCAAAGGAAGAGAGGCAGTCCCCAAGGGCCCTGCTGAGCTGTGGGCTATGCTGAGTGTAAGTTTTTGCTAAATCCCAAATCCTGATTAGGAGCATCAAGCTTATCAGCTCACCTGCACCTGCAGCCTCAGGAGGACACAGGTGAGAGGATAGTTGGCTCTCTTGCTCCTCTTTGAGGATCGTCTGGTAAATAAACCTGGGGCGCCTTCACAAGGCGGGGATTGGAAGGTGGCTGGTCGGTGAAGAAGCAATAAGAAAGAAAATTAACTGAACTCTAATGAAGCCTACAAAGCAAACGCAGACCCCAAGGTAACATACAGGAAGGGGAAGGACATGTTCCCGCACCCTTCCTTTGATGAATCAGACTGAGGCTCGCAACCATACGGAGTCCATTCACCAATCTTCAGATAGCTCTGTTCCTAGTTCAATTACTCAAGTGACTGAAAAATTATTAGGACCTTGGGAAGCAGCCAGGCTCTGGGACACACAGGAAGACAAGACCCCTTAGTGTGCCTGGAATTGCCTGGCACTGCCTCCAGTGCCATACCCATACCGCTCCCCACTCTGGTCGCTGGCACCATGCAACCAGGCAGTGGGATGAAGGAGCTTAGATTACTGTGACTGAGTGAAGGTGGTACAGAGGAGGATAGGCCACGCCTTGCCTCAGGAGCCCTGAGCATGGCGCCCATCAAAACAGTGACCTGCAGTGGACAGCAGAATCATGCACACAACAACAACAACAAGGATTTTTACAGTGTGTGGAAATTCATTTTTATGGAATTCTCTTTTATATCTATCTAACCAGATCAACCAGGAGTCCTGGTGTGGCGCTGTGGGTTAATGCGCCAGACTGCAAAGCCGTTTGAACTGCAAGGTTGATGGTTCGAGCTCACCAGCTGCTCCTCGGAAACCCTATACAGGGTCGCTATGGGTCGGAACTGACTCGATGGCACTTAACAACAACCAGATCAACTAGATGTGGTGCTGTGGGTTAATGCACCAGACTGCAAAGCCATTGAACTGCAAGGTTGGCAGTTCAAGCTCACCAGCTGCTCCTTGGAACCCTCTACAGGGTCTTTATGGGTCAGAATCGGCTCGACAACACTGAACAGCAACGATCAGATCATCAGACAGATTTCCTCTTCAATCTGATATTAGATCAATTCTATTAGCAGATTTCTCATGTAGAACTAACCTTGAACTCCTGGAATAGACATGACTGGACCATGTTACTACTCATCCTTTGTGTTGAGATTTAGGTTCCATTATAGATAATGCTGTCTATAAGAAAAGTCCCACCACATGTCTGTCAGTTTGTCCTACTGTGGTGGCTTGTGTGTTGCTGTGATGCTGGAAGCTATGGTACCAGTATTTTAAATACCAACAGGACAGGTTTCAGCTGAGCTTCCAGACTAAGACACACTAGGAAAAGGAGAGATGAACATCTTCTGTATGCTTAGACCAGGGGAGGGTAATGTCTGACCCACAGGCTGTATTGCTGTTGTTGTTAAGTGCCATTGAGTCTATTGTGATCCATAGTGACCCTGTATAAGGTTTCCAAGGAGCAGCTGGTGAACTTTAACTGCTGACCTTGCAATTCAAACAACTTGCAGTCTGACGCATTAGACCACAGCACCACACCAGGACTCCATAGGCCACGAAATCATTTGATCTGGCCCTACCAAAGCAACCATAGTTCCAACCATCGCATTGTTGTTGTTGTTAAGTACCGTGGAGTCGGTTCCGACTCATAGTGACCCTGCACAGCGTTTCCGAGGCTGTAAATCTTTACAGGAGCAGAAAGCCTCATCTTTCTCCCGCAGAACAGCTGGTAGTTTCGAACTGCCGACCTTGAGGTTAGCAGCCCATTTCATAACCACTATGCTACCAGAGCTCCTTAACCATCACATTGTTGTTGTTGTTAAGTGCCGTTGAGTTGGTTCCGACCCATAGCAACCCTGTATAGGGTTTCCAAGGAGCGACTGGTGAGCTTGAACCACCAACCTTGTAGTTTAAACGGCTTTGCAGTCTGGTGCATTAACTCACAGCACCACACCAGGACTCCTAACCATCACATTAGGGGTGAGCTGATCAAGTGTTTGACAAAATTATAACAAGCTAAATTTTTAAGTTGATAAATTTGTATGACCCATGAATGACGTTATAAATTTTGGCAGAAAAAAAAAAAAATGTTCCACATCCCAGGTTTACACATTGAAAATTTTGTGAATACCAGTGGTTCATTGTTAGCTATACTGTCAAATGATGAAAACATTATGAATAACAGAACATTGTCAGATATAGTGCTGGCAAATGGACCCTTCAGAGTGGAAGACACTCAAATTGTGACTAGGGAAGAGCTGACTTCTCAAAGTACATGAATGGAGCAAAGCTTTTGCGACCTTCTTTTACTAATATGGCACAACTCAAACTGAGGAGAAACATCTGTGAACATCCATTAATAATCGGAACATGGAATGTACAAAGTATGAATCTAGGAAAGCTGGAAATTGCCAGAAAGGAAATGGAGCATGAAGATCAATATCCTAGGCATTAGGGAGCTGAAATGGACTGGTACTGGACAATTTGAATCTGACAATCATATGGTTTACTATATGTTGTTGTTGTTAAGTGTTGTTGGGTCGATTCTGACTCATAGCAACCCTATATAGGGTTTTCAAAGAGTGATGGTGAGCTTGAACGGCTGACCTTGCAGTTCAAATGGCTTTGCAGTCCGGCACATTAACCCACAGCACCACACCAGGACTCTTGTATGTTGAACAACAAATTCAAGAACAATGGCGTTCATCATCAAAAAGAACATTTCAAGATCTGTCTTGAGGTACAATGCTGTCTGTGATAGGGTCCATATGCTTATGAAGAAGTCCACTTAATGCCACTATGACTCAAATTTACTCACCAACTAAAGCCACTGAGGATGAAATTGAAGAATTCTACCAACTTCTTTAGTCAGAAATTGATCAAACATGCAATCAAGATACATTGGTAATTGCTGTTGATTGGAATATGACAGTTGGAAACAAAAAGGAAGGATTAGTGGCTGGAAAATATGACTTGGTGATTAAAATGGTGCTGGAGATTGAGTGATAGAATTTTGCAAAATCAACAACTTATTCATTGTGAATACCCCTTATAAACAACATAAAAAGTGTATACACTTGGTCCTCGCCAGTTGGAATACACAGGAATCAAATACATCTTTGGGAAGAGACGGTGGAACAGTTCAGTCAAAGCAAGGCCGTGGGCCAACTGTGAAACATACTATGAACTGCTCATATGCAAGTTCAGACTGAAGCTGAAGAATATTAAAACAAGTCCACAAGAGCTAAAATATGACCTTGAACATATCCCACATGAGTTTAAAGACCATCCCAAAAACAAATGTGATGCATTAGACACTAATGATGAAGACCAGAAACACTGTGAGATGACATCAAGAACATCATAGAGGACGAAAGCAAAAGGTCATTACAAAGACAGAAAATATAGAAAATACCAAAATTGATGTCAGAAGAGACTCTGAAATTTGCTCTAGAGTGTACAGACACTAAAGTGAATGGAAAAAATGAGGAATTAAAAGAGTTTAACAGAAAATTTCAAAGAGCAGTTCAAAAACACAAAGTCAAATATTATAATGAAATGTGCAAAGACCTGGCATTAGAAAACCAAAAGGAAAGAACATGCTCAGTATTTTGCTATTGAAAGAACTGAAGAAAAACATAAGCCCTGATTTTCAATACTGAAGCATTCTATGAGCAAAATATTGAATGATGCAAAGAAGCATCAAAAGGAGATGGAAGGGATACACAGAGTCACTGTACCAAAAAGAATGGTCAGTGTTCAACCATTTCAAGAGGTAGCATATAATTAAGAACAGATGGAACTGAAGGAAGAAAGCCAAACTCCACTGAAGGCATTGGTGAAAACAAGTCTCCAAAAATTAATTGAATACAAACTGAAATCTTTCAACAAACTGAAGCAGCATTGGAGGCACTCACTCATCTATGCCAAGAAACTTGGAAGACAGTCACTAGGCCAACAGATTGGAAAAAAAACAGATTTGTGTCTATGCCAAAGAGAGATGACCCAATGGAAAACAGAAATCATCAGACAATATCATTTATATCACATGCAAGTAAAATTTTCCTTAAGATAATTTTAAAATGGTTGCAACAATATATCAACAGGGAATTATCAGAAAATCAAACTGGATTCAGAAGAGGACACGGAACTATGAATATCTTTGCTGATACCAGATGGATCATTACTGAAAGCAGAGACATCAGAAAGATGTTTACTTGTGTTTACTAGCTATGCAAAAGCATTTGACTGTGTGGTTCATAATGGATAACATTGCCGAGAATGAATAGTCCTCATGTGCGCATGAGGAACCTGTACATAGACCAAGAGGCAGTCATTGGAACACAACAAGCGGACCGAATGGTTTAAAATCAAGGAAGGTGTATATCAGGGTTGTATCTTTTCATTATATTTATTCAGTCTGTATACAACCATGCTTGCTGGAAGTCAAGAGGACTTTAGTATGGATTGCACCTCACTGTAAAGAAAACAAAAAAGTCCTCACAAGTGGACCAGTAAATGTTGTTGTTGTGAGGTGCCATCAAGTCGGTTCCAACTCATAGCAACCCTGTGCACAACAGAAGAAACATGCCCAGTCCTGTGCCTCCCTCACAATCACTGTTACACTTGAGCCCCTTGCTGCTGCCACTGTGCCAATAGATAGCATTATGAAAAATGGAGAAAAGATTGAAGTTGTCAAAGACTTCATTTTGTTTTAATCTGCAATCAACAGTGATGAAAGCAGCCACCAAGAAATTAAATAAAGTATTGGATTAGGCGAATATGCTGCAGGATTGAGGACTC
>NW_006408943.1:624563-627981 GCF_000296735.1 Chrysochloris asiatica | reverse complement strand
CCTCACCAGATGGAATACATAGAAATCAAATTGACTACATCTGCAGAAAGAGATGATGGAAAAGCTCCATATCATCAGTGAAAACAAGGCCAGGGACAGATTGTGGAACAGCCCATCAATTACTCATATACAAATTCAAACTGAAGCTGAAGAATGACGCTATGCTGAAAGTTCTAGACTGAGAAATTGGTGCTACAGGAAGGGGTGGGTAATAATTTCAGGACTGAAATCCTCAGGCTATGTGGGGGGTGGGATCCCTGGGTGGGAGTCTCACATCTGGCCCCCTGTGTCAGGACAGAAAATAGAAATTGGGGTTCAAGTAGTGCTAATTCACAGATTGTGTGGTGGGACAATAGAAAGGTTCCAGTCTGGTAGCTTCTCTCTTTTAGTGAATTTAAGGGTGGGAACTTGGCAGCTTGAGAGACAATGAAACAGTCCCCTTCGCAAGCCTGAAGAATGACAGATCCAGCGAGACACGGTAGGACCTTTTGGCCATGCTGCATGTTCACTTAAGAATTTTTGCTGTTGTTGTTAGGTACCCTCAAGTTCATACTGACTCAGCGACCCTATGCATAATAGAATGCAACACTGTCCAGTCCTGCTCCATCTTCACAATTGCTGTTATGCTTCAGCCCATGGCTACTGTCACTGTGCAAATCCATCTTGTTGGGCATGTTCATCTTTTTAGCTGACCCTCCACTATACCAAGCATGATATCCTTTTCCAGGGACTGAACCCTCCTTATAATATGTCCAAAGTATGAGACACCTAGTCTCACCATTCTGATTTCTAAGGAGCAGATTTGTTTGTCCTTCTAGCTGTCCATGATACTTTTAATACTCTTCTCCAACACCATAACTCAAATGAATCAATCCTTCTATGTTCTTATTTATTATTCACTGTCCAACTTTCACATGCATATGAGGTTATTGAAAATACCATGGCTTGGGTCAGGCGCACCTTAGTCCTCAAACTGACACCTTTGCTCTTGAATACTTTAAAGAGGTTTTGTGCAGATTTGCTTAACGCAATACATCGTTTGATTTCTTAACTGCTGCTTCCATGAGTGTTGATAGTGGGTCCAAGCAAAATGAAGTCTTTGACAACTTCAATCTTTTCTCCATTTATCATGATGTTATTTTTTGGTCCACTTGTGAAGATTTTTGTTTTCTAAAGAGAAACCAAGCCACACTGTTGAGAGTTCTTCCCCAGCCCCATTGTGCTCTCTGGAAGCACAGAGTGGGCAGCTATCTGGGCCTGAAGCAGATGGGGGGGGTTAGCCAGACAAAGATAGCAGCAGAAGTAAGGTGTGGAGGAGGTGTCAAGGGAGGATTATGGAGATGTGAGAACAAGAGAGAAGAGACAGTGATGAGACCTGGTGGCGCCCACAGATTACAAGCCACTTGTGGCAGATTTAATAGTCAGTGACACAGAAGTATGAGAGTCTCAATTCTGGAGGAGAGGGTGGGGAAGAGCATGGAAGTGTTGGACAGAGTATGAGAAAGAAGGGGTGGGCAGGGGGTGAAGAGTCCAGGGAGGTTGTGCTGGGTCATCCACACCATATGTCTTCTCCTTCTCACCATCTCCTCGGTCTAGGAAAGCTTGTGAGATCCATCCAAGTGGCGAGTGCTGTGTGGAGGTTGTGAAGGGGAAACAGACAATGACCAACACACACACAAAGTCACATTTGTTGTGCCTTCACCTGGAGTTCTGAATGCTCTGGAATCTGCAAGCTGGTCCCCAGAGTGAGCTCCAGACACCCAGGAATGAGCGTCAGTGCTTCCACAGAAGCCTATAAACACATATCTGAGCACCAGTTCACTGTAGAAGTTGGAATTCCAGTACTAACTAGGTAAACTGGACAGAAAATTCAAAGGTCACACTTTATTTAAAATAAGTTGCCACCAAATCAATTTTGGCTTAGCAACACCACGTGTGTCAGAGCAGACGTATACTCCAGAAAGTTTTCAAGGCGGATTTTTCAAAAATAGTTCTCCAGGCCTTTCTTCTGAGGCATGTCTGGCTCAAGTCAAACCACCAACCTTTCTATTAGCAGCCAAGTACTGTTTGCAGTTCCCAAAGACTCCCAAATGTCGGTTACGTTCATCAACAGCCCCTAACCCAGTACCAGTTGCCATTGAGTTGAGTCTGACTCATGGCAATCTGATGAGTGTCAGAGTAGAACTGTGCTCCAAGAGGTTGTCAAGGGATGATTTTCCAGAAGCAGATAGCCAGGCCTTTCTTCCAAAGCACCTCTGTTGTTAAATGCCATTGAGTTGATTTTGACTCATAGGGTTTCTGAGGAATGACTGGCGGATTTGAACTCCCAACCTTGTAGTTAGAGTCCAGTGCTTATCGTACAGTGCCACACCAAGACTCCAAGGCACCTCTGGGAGGACTCAAAACACCTTTTTAGTAGTCGAATGCTTAACCATTTGCTTTACCCAGGAACTCCTCATACTTCCTCACCAGAGGCGTCAAAGCTTAATGATCCACATTGCTCAAAAACATCTGAAAAAAATGTAACAAGCAGAGGACCAAGCTCCTATGGCCAGTGTGAATGGGTCACATCAAATTACATTTTTGTGCCAGGATCAGGGATATTGTGGCTGGAGCAAGGCTGTGTCTAAGGCAGACTCTGCTCAGTCATGGACCCCAACCCCTTGGGCTAACAGCCACCACGTCCTAAAGCTTGATATGCTAGGGCTTTGCCCACAGTAATTGATATTCCAAAGAGGTGCTTTGCTGATTATATTTTTACCTCCATAAAAAATCAGATTACCTCAGAAGAGAAACATTCTAATTATGAGAAGCATTTTGTATTCCACGTCTAATTACAAGGCCTACAAAGAATGTCCCTCCTTGGTTACCGAAAAATTGTTGCTGTTGTTAAGTGTTGCCAAGTAGGTTCTGATTCATAGCGACCTTGTATAGGGTTTCCTAGGAATTAGAGGATATTAACTAAATAATATTGTAGTGACTGCAGTTGCCTTGTCCCTTTACACTCTGGAGGAAATGTGCAGAGCCTTCCCTGCCATGGAGATGTTAGAAAACGACTGAGAGGCCTGAACAATGGTGTCTGAGTGTTCCTTGGAAGCCGTGCAGGAGCATCCACTGGCCTGATTTTATTCTATTGTCAAATGCTTGCAAAATTGCTGGGACATTAGTTAATTGGAGTTTCTTAACAATCAGATTTTGCTGCAGGAAGTGCTTGCTTGGGGGAAAAAGGAGCTAGTGTAAGCCAACAAATCGATCGCCACCAGCCAGTACACAACAGCCTTGCAGCGAGGTTACCTGGTTTTGCAGGCCTGAATTGCACCGCCTTGTTTGCCTTTCTGCTCCAGACAGCATGGTGGTGAGAAGCAGAACCCCCGACCCCTTAAAAAAGGCATGGATCCTTCAGGAAGGTGTCAGTCAC
>NW_006408943.1:622914-623435 GCF_000296735.1 Chrysochloris asiatica | reverse complement strand
GTTCAGGGCAGAGCTCCAAACTCTGAACCACGTATCTACGAATATTTTAAAAGTTTGAAGGCTTATAGCTAGTGGAACTTGTAGTGGGAGTAAAACACTGTTATTTTAAATCTGCCAGCCTCAGAGGCCCAGAGCTGACAACTTGGGTGAGACCAAATGGCAAGACCAAACGGGGGAAGAGACCCACCACGGAATAACGCCACGGGAACCTCAGAGCAAAGAGAGACAATACACTTTGCCAGTTTTGCTTTGTTCTGATTTTTTCTTTCTTTTTTTCTTTTCAGTATCTGTTCATTGTCTCCCCCCGCAGCCCCCCACTGTTTGCACACCTCCATTCTGGTGACTAGAGGGGGAGCCTGAGCAAGTAGACATCCCTCACCCCCACCACTGGTGGATTCTTCTGCCACGTATGCACACAGATACTCTCAGCCCAAGAGCCAGCCCTGAACTGTTTTTCAATAGCAAAAAGGCCAGAAGAGAGGGTATGGAGAGGGAAAGAGAGCTTAGAAACAAAACAGGCC
>NW_006408943.1:602820-604301 GCF_000296735.1 Chrysochloris asiatica | reverse complement strand
CGGGGGATAAGTTTGCAGGGTATATCCTTTAGTTGGTTGATGATGCATGAAGAGGATTGTAGCCATGGCAATGAAATGATATATGATAGGATGAATATAAAGCTAATGTTCTCCCATGTAAACTATCACATAATTCACAATAAACATTTTTTTTTAAAAAGTGAGTATATATTCCTGAGTGTTTTTGTGTACATTCAAAAAAATAAAAACCAGAGGGAATAGAAGCAAATAATGTTGAATGATGATGATGCACAGAGGAGATTGTAATCATTGCAATGAAACGATGTGTAAAACCAATGTTCTGTGATGTCACTCAATTCACAATAAAAACATTTTTAAAAAGAACCCTATGGAGGATGTTCCACTTTGTCACACATCGGGTCTCTGTTAGTCAGGGCAGACTTAGCAGCAGCCTGGTTTTCTATAGTTAGGTTTTCTATAGTTCTATAGTTAGGATAGGTTGACAGGAGTTGTACTACACACTAGGAATACACAGCTTTCATCTTACAAAACACTTAAAACAGAGCCTGATACATTGCAAGTACTAAAGATAGTTAACTCATTGCTGTTCTTGTTAAGTGCCTTTGAGTCAGTTCCAATCCATAGCAACCCTAAACAGGGTTTCTGAGGCTGTAAATCTTTACGGGAGCAGAAAACCTCATCTTTCTCCCGTGAAGCAGCTGGTAGTTTCAAACTGCTGACCTTGTAGTTCACAGCCCGATTCGTAACCACTACGTTACCAGAGCTCCTTAGTTAACTCATAGCTATGACTATTTGTATATAATGTTAAGATTCTTGGCTGTCTTTTTTTTCGGTGCCAAATAGCATTATTGGCATTCAAAGAGACTACATCCTCATAAATTTCAATGGGGAAGACATACACAAGCAGGTAGACAAATAAATACACATTGTGGCTAGAGCAGTAAGAGGCAGAGATGGAGTTACATGAAGACGATGTATGAGTTGCCCTTTGCTATGAACTACACCTCCCCCAAACTATTGCTGCTGTCCTTAGGGACTGTCAAATCCATTTTCAAATCATATCGACCCCATGTGGCAGAGTAGAACTGCTCTGTGGGGTTTCAGAGACTGTAAATCTTTATGGGAGCAGAAACCTCCTCTTTCTCCCTTGGAACAGTTGATAGTTTTGAATCCCTGATATTGCAGTTAGTAGTCCAATGATTAACACAGTCCTGTAACCACAGCTCCTTCTTTGTCCACTTGTTGTTGTTGTTGTTGTTAGGTGCCATCAAGTCAGCACCTACTCATAGTGACCCTATGCACAACAGAAGGAAACATTACCCAGTCCTGAGCCAACCTCACAACAATTGCCACACATGAGCCCATTGTTGCTGCCACTGTGGGAATCCATCTCATTGAGGGTCTTCCTCTTTTTCTCTGACTTTCCACTTTACCAAGCATGATGTCCATCTCCAGAAATTGGTCTTTCTTGACAATATGTCCAAAGTATAGCCACCTTG
>NW_006408943.1:600180-601670 GCF_000296735.1 Chrysochloris asiatica | reverse complement strand
TGCTGCATCAATTTGTTGAAATATTTCAATTTGTATTCCATCAATTCCCAGCACCTTGGTCTTTGCCAATGCCTTCAATGCACCATGGACTTCTTCCTTCAGTATCATTGACTCTTGAATGTATGCTACCTGTTAAAATGGTTGAACGGTGACCATTTCTTTTTCATACATTAAATCTGTATAGTCCTTCTATCTTCTTCTTATGCTTTATGCATCATTCAATATTTTGTCCATAGAATCCTTCAACATTTCTAGTCAAGGCTTGAGTTTTTTCTTCAGTTCTTTCAGCTAAAAAATGCTGAGTGTGTTCTTCCCTTTGGGTTTTCTAAGTCCAGGTCTTTCGTATTTCTTTATATTTGTCTTTATCTTCTCAAGCTGATCTTTGAAATTTTCTGTTCAGCACTTGTACCTCCTCACTTCTTCCATTTGCTTTAGCATCTCTACACTGGAGAGCAAGTTTCACAGTCTATTCTGACATCCGTTTGGGTTTTTCCTTCTTTCTGTCTTCTTAATGACTTTTTTGCTTTCTTCCTGTGTGGTGTTCTTGATGTCATCCCACAACTTTCTAGCCTTCAGTCTTTAATGTCTAATTCATCAAATCTATTCTTCAGATGATCTCTAAATTCAGGTGGGATATGTTCAAGATCGCATTTTAGCTCTTGTGAACTTGTTTTCATTTTCTTCAGCTTCTGCCTGAACTTGTATATGAGAAACTGATGGTCTGATCCACAGTCTGCCGCTGGCCTTGTTTTATCTGATGATATGAAGTTTTTCCACTATCTCTTTCCACAGATGTAGTCAATTTGATTTCTGTGTATTCCATCTGGTGAGGTCCACGTGTATAGTCATCTTTTGAATTATTTGAAAAAAGTATTTGCAATGAAGAAGTCTTGAAAAATTCTATCATGGGATCTCCAACATTGTTTCTATCATGAAGGCCATATTTTCCAACTACTGATCCTTCCTCTTTGTTTCCAACCTTTGTATTCAATCTCCAATAATTATCAATACATCTTTTGGTAGAATTCTTCAATTTCATCACTACTGGCTTTAGTGGCTGGTGTGTAAATTTGAATAATAGTGGTATTAACTGGTCTTCATTGTAGGCGTATGGATATTATCCTATCACAAACAGCATTGTACTTCAAGATAGATCTTAAAATGTTCTTTTTGATGATGAATGGGATGCTATTCCTCTACAATTTATCATTTCCAGAAAAGTAAGCTATTTGTGATTGTCAGATTCAAAATGGCCATTACCAATCCATTTCATCTCTCTAAGACCTAGGTTATCGATGTTTATGGATTCCATTTCATTTGTTACAATATCCAATTCTCCTAGATTCATACTTCATACATTTATAGCTATAAACAGCTATAAATTGGAATGTGGGCTGTATGAAGTACTCATTCATGTATGCCAAGAAATTTGGAAGACAATTATCTGGCTGCCCATTCCAAAGAGAGGTGACCCAAAGGAATGCTGAAGT
>NW_006408943.1:592260-599100 GCF_000296735.1 Chrysochloris asiatica | reverse complement strand
ATGGATTGGCCAAGTGGCAGCATCAATGGACTCAAGCATGGCAACAGTAGTGAGGTTGGCCCAGGAAGGGCAGTGTTTCGTTCTACTGTGCATAGGATCACTACGAGTCAGTACTGACTCGATGACACCTAACAACAACAACAGCTGTTTCTTTTCATTTTGAGTTGTGGCAAAACTCCCGAATGCTTTACTCCATTTGCGTCATCACAGCCTACTGGGTTTTGATAAGGCATCTCTTCCCCAGTCGTATTTTGAGTGCCTTCCAGCTTTAGGGAATCATTTTCTGGCACTATATTCTGGCACTTAACAACTATATTCTGGCACTTAACAACAACAACAACAACAAATATCTGACAATGTTCTGGTGCTTTCCAGCATGTTGAGATATTCAATATTCTGGTGCTCTGACAGTGTTCCAGTCTATTTATAAGGTTTTCAGTCACTAAATATTCAAAAATAGTCTGGCTCTCCATCTTCACAGTCTGTCTTTGTCTGGAAGCTCAGCTGAAACCTGTCCACTGTGTGTGACCCTGCTGGAATTTAAAATACTGGTGACATAGTTTCCAGAATCACAGCAACATACTAGTCACCACAGTGTGACAAACTGACAGACGAGTGATCATGAGGTCACCCCAGATCCAAGGGCTGGGGAAACAGACTCCATCCTGAGGGGAGAAACTATAGAAGACAGCTGTAATATCTGTGATATTACAGGGGGCAGATTTCTACCTTGGGTTACTGAACAAGTCCTCTCCAGGTGACAAAACCTCAAAATGCTGAGTGGCCAGGTGTCGTGTTGATCAGTTCGAAAATTAGGCCAATTGAAAGCCACAACCATGCGTCTACTTGTCAACTATTCTGATAAAGGCAAAAGCAAAAAGAGGAGCTAGCCCATGGTCTTCTGTTTTCACCAGGTAAGGATCAGGTGGGTACAATGAAGGAGCTGGAGGTGGGTTGTGTCCCTGTTGAGAAACCTCAACACAGGGCTTCTGCTCTTTCTGGCAGTGGGGAGATAGATACAGGACAGGGCATGGTGTGGGAGGTGCTGAGTCAGAGGAGTAGCTCTCAGCTGAAAGCTTGGATCAGGACATCCCTGACTAGGACTGCAGGTGTTCTGTGAGCAGGCCCAGTCTGAGGCCTGAGTCCCTGACTTCAGTCTCCAGAGACTGCAGTGTGTACCAAGGCTGGTACGGGGACAGTGGCCCCTATAAGGCCTGCAGGCATGACCTTGTCATTACTGGAGATCGGGCAGAAGGGGCACACGCAAGGCTGACCTGGAGGCAGACTCTTCATAAGGAGGAGAAGGAGCTGCCACATAGGAAGACGGCAGGCAAAGAGAAGAAAAGGCACAAAGATCCAAGACCAATGAACCCAGGGGCTAAAGGAGAAGCCAGTGCAGCTGAAGAAAAAGTGGGGGACAGAAGGGGAGCTGAAGCTGGCTGTGGGAAGTCTTCAGAAGACCACAAGCCAAGAAGCAGCATAATCTACATGCAGGCGGTTCTATAAACCTTCTTGAAGCCCCTCGATGGGTCAGCCTCCTCCAGTGGGTGTTGGACACCCTGCAGGGAACACAGACAAATTCCCAATCTCCCCGATCTGATGGAATTTCAATTATTATAGGGAGGAGGGGGTAAACAAATGAACATGTGACCCATCAGGAGATGAGAAGTGCTATGTAGCACAGGAAGGCAGAGAGGAGACAGAGGCGAGGACAGGGAGGGTAGTTCGGGTGAGTGGGCCAGGAAGACCTCTGTGACAAGGGACATTTAGGCAAAGTCCCACCTGAAGCAGGGAGTGGGCCATTCATCTGTACACAGGGCATAGTCCATGCAAAGGCCATGTTGTGGAGCTTGCTGTACAAGTTTGAGGAACAAAGGAGGCATGTGGCTGAGGTACACCAGAAAGGGGTGGAGGTGAGGTGAAACGAGTAACCAAGAGCCTTTACTTTAAAAAGAGCAGCGCTAGTACAGTGCTGAAGGATAAGCACTCAATCATAAGATCAATTTGAACTGCAAGGTTGGCAGTTCAAATTCACCAGCTGCTCCTTGGAAACCCTATACAGGGTCGCTGTGAGTCAGAACTGATGACGGCACTTGACAATAACATTAGAAAATCTTGATCTGATTGATTGGTTGATCAACAGGTAGTCAGCTCAGGATTCGTGTAATACCAGCAAAGAAGGTGACTGAGCAAAACAGTTTATGACTGAGGAGTGTTTTTTGCTGACAACTTAATCACCAAGGCCTGGGGCTGCCCACCTGGGCCACTATAACTGCTTTCTGGCTTAGCAGTCAGCAAATGGTGACTCCACCTACAGGGCAGGGGAGGTATCTCCCTGAAACTACACTCTCTGTACTGCACAAGGCCTCCAGCTCTGGGAGACTTGCTGTGTCTCCAAATCTGATCCTGTTGCTTTGAGAATCTGATGAAAGCAGTAAACCCACCCTCCATAAGAAAGCATATGCACAGGGGATTTTGCATATAATTCCAAGAGTTTTGAGCACCTTATTCTTGAGGAAAATCTGATTTCCATGTGGGCAAGTGGAAGGAGGAAGACTAGGGCTTTCTCGGGATCCTGTTGGCCACAAGCCCTGTATTGACTGCCTCTCGCTGTCCAGAGGGATGTGGCTAGCAGCCTGCCAGTCAGCATTCAGAAGCCACACCCAGGAAGTGAGACTGAGATCTCTGCAAGTAGCTCTTGCCTCCCGCAGCTGTACCCAACCTCCAGGAAGCAGTAGGTCCAGAGGAGAGGGGACAGTACAAGAACAGATAGGTCAATAGATATCTGCATTTCATCTGGGGTGGGACCACAGATCATTCTACAAAGAGCCTGAGCCATATCCCAGACTCCATGCCCTCTCGTTTCCAAGCTTCCTAAGAGCCAAGTACATCTGTGGATCTGACCTGCCCTCTGGCCATCAATCCCTTCTCTAACAACCACTTCTGGGATCTCTCTTTGCCCTACCCTCTCAGGCTGACCATATTGACTACCCTTTCCAACTCAGTGAAGTAACCCAGACTTGGCCAAATGAAGTCACAAGCTCAGGGATGGCATATGGCCTAGCCAAGAATACGAAGTACTGAATATTCGCTTAAGAAAAGCATAAATCGCTGGTGTTTTGAGCCAGGAGCTGATGATAGTTGTCTTTGCCCCAGTGGGGAAGAGCCAGTCAAGGAGTGAAGTCAACACAGAGAAAGGCAGAGTGGGGAGACACAGACTCATAATGGAAAATTATATTCAAATAATTACACTTCATGAAATGAGGCTACAAAACCATAGAGTGTGATCTGGCTTTTGGGGAAAACAGCAAGATTTTAGACTTTTATTTAGCAAAGCAAACCAAGGTAAATGGTTTTGCATCAAAAGGAAGTGTAAGGGCAACAGGAAAATTTACAAGGAGTTGTCAAACTACAAACTTTCTCAACATCAATTCCTAAGCTAACATTAATGCCTATCTCCTGATATAACTTGACTAAGGCAATATTTCTAAAGTACACTTGCAAACATCTTAGTGTGGGAGTCTTGTGATTGATTGTATATCAGTCAATTCTAGTTGGAGTCCTTGAAATATAAAAACTCACCTTTTGGTTTAGAAGTGAAGAAGAACTCCAATTTGAAGTTATTAAAATGTAGGCACTGCCCATCTGGCTAAGAGGGAGGGGGGAGAAAAAGGCTTAGCAACTCACTAGTGGCAAATTAGCAAGTTGATTTTCCCAAGTTAAAGTCTGAAGCTTTGCATTCTTTCTGTTACACAGAGTCAAGACCTTTACAACCTTGATCTGATTTTCTATCCAGTTGCAAATTTACAAAGAAAACTGGCAGAAATACTATGAAAACCTTACAACAAAGGAAAATTTAATTTTTGAGTAAAGATAAAGGACAGAGGTTTGATATATATTTTTGTTGTTGCTAAGTGCCATGGAGTCGGTTCCGACTCATAGGGACCCTGTATAGGGTTACCAAAGAGAGGTTGGTGGATTTCAACTGCCGACCTTGAAGTTCAAACTGACCTTGCAGTCCCGCTCACTATCCTGCTGCAACAAACAAAATAAATTCACCATTCTTAGCTGAGGAGCCCTGGAGGCAAAAATGGTTAAGCATTTGTCTGCTAACTGAAAGGTTGGCATTTCCACAGAGAAAGACCTGTTGTTGTTAAGTGCCATGAAGTCGGTTCTCATAGTGACCCTGTATAAGATTCCCAAGGAGCCGCTGTGGGACCTTGTGGTTTGCAGTCCAGTACTGATCCTACACCAGGAGTCTGGAGAGAGACCTAGCAATCTGCTTTTGGAAAGCTTACATCCAAGAAAACTCTATATATACACTGTTGTTGAACTCCTGGTGTGGCACTGTAGAATTGGCACCAACTGCTCCTTGGAAACCCTACACAGCGTTGCTATCAGTCAGAACCGACTCGACGGCACTTAATAACAACAATATGTGTTGGTGTTAAGTCCCAGTGAGTTGATTCTGACTCCTAGTGACGCTGTATATGGTTTCTGAGGAGGGGCCAGTGGGTTTGAACTGCTAACCTTGCAATTAACAGTTGAGTGTTGTTCCTATAGCACTACACCAGAACTCCTGTGTGTGTGTGTGTGTGTGTGTCTTGACTATAGAGTTATCATTTTTAACTTCATTTAACATTATCAGCTCCATTTCCTAAACTTTTCTGAGGCCAGCTGCATAAATATTCTTAAGAGACACTAAATAATTCTTTATCTAGGTTAGAAATCCTGACTCTTGTTTTCTTTGTTAATGGAACAATAATGTTTTGACCAAAAAAATAAAATACTGAATGGCTTCCTTTAGAAGGTGATATGAAAATCTTAGTTTCAATTAAAATCGAATTTTTATTCAGTCTGAAGTCACCTTAGTCAGACATGCCAGCATTTGGGGTTTTTTTCTAAGGTTTCCTCTCTATATATCTGTACCAAACCCTCCACTGGGAAAGAAAGAAAGTAGGTATCAAAGGGACCCTGAAGCTGGCAGCTGTGACTCCAGGAAGGGCCACTTAGTATGATTTCAAAAACACAATTCGAATTTGTTAACGATGGCCAGTTGTTAGAATCGACTGTCCACAGGGCAACTCACAGTGCAGAGCAGAACTGTTTTCCTTAAGGTTTGCAAGGCTTTTCCTTCTCTTCTGCAACTACCAACCTTTAAATTATGACAAGTGTTTGAACCCCAGGAGCTACTCTGTAACAATACAGTTGTGTTGAGTGCCATCGACCCACAGCGACCCATAGCGACCCTCTACAGGGTGTCCAAGGAGCAGCTGGTGAGCTTGAACCACCAACCTTGCAGTTCAAATGAGTTTGCAGTGTGATGCATTAGCCCACAGCGCCACACTAGGACTCCAATACAGAAGGGCTGTATTGCTGGTAAACCAGCAAGTCCACTTTAAAGCTGTTTCAAATGAGGCTCTGCCCAGGGATCTTTAAAGCCTGTCTCCTCCTAGATGCAGGGCTGGCTTTGGCCTCAGACTCTGACAGTTTCTTTAGGCCCTCCTCTCTTGAAAGCAAAATGACCACACCTCACATCACCTACTAAAGGGAAGATAGATATGTTTTCTGTAGCTCCTGAGGAGGCTCTGGGTCCACTTTCTCCTGCTGGCCCCGATTGGGTCATGTGTGCCTTTTCCTAAACCAATTACAGAGGCCAAGGAAATGGAACTGGCTGATTGACCCAGGTCTCTAGTACCCAATCAGGTGCCCCCACCTAAACCACATTCCTGAGAAGAGGACGGGTTCTGTGACTAGAGTGGGAAAGAGACACTGGACAACCTAACAGCTGCTAACCACAGTTGAGTGCTGTAAAACTGAGGAAAGAGATTCATCTAAAGCCCCCTTAATGACTCACTGTGTACCAGGAGTATCACCTGGCCCTGGGAGGACCTCCTTGATGAAGGTCCAGAGACAGAGTTGGTCATCCTGACTGACCTTGGACACCAGGAAGGAGGAGGCCTGCTGGCCACAGAATCTTGAGTAGTATCTTTTCTTCCCACTTAGGTTTTTTCCAGCCACTTTCCTAAGTGTGGCTCAGCATGAGACTTTTACTGACAGGTATCAGAACTGTGAGAAAGGCAGGCATTGGGTTGCAGAATTCAACAGGCCCTGGCTCTGTTGTCCTTAGGAAAGACACATTCACATTTGTAAAGTGGAAGAAGTTTCCACACAGATTAAAATAGGAGCTGATGTGAAAAGTTCTTTCCAGCATGCTAGCCAAGTAACTTTTTTTTTTTTTTTTAACATTCTATTGTGAACTGAGTGAAGTTTTACAGAGCAGGTCATCACTTATCCATTCAACAAATCATATACTTCAGTTTGTTACCATGATTGGAATCCCCTCCATGTTTCATCAGTTAACACTATTTACCTCTATTTTCCTTAACTCGGGAATTCTTCCCTGTGTTTCCCACTACCTTCATCTTTCCTCTGCCAAACTCCCTCTTAATAACTATCATAATTATTATTATCACTTTATTTTTGACCCATCAGGAAAAGTTCCCCCTTCCTTGTACACCTCCACATAGAAGTAGGCAGGGAAATTCCACACTGGAACTCCTTGACAATCTAGCTTAGATTTTAATGTAAATTTCATATAACCTACAAAAACATATTTTCTAGTATCCGACCAGGAAATGTTCTGTTGTCATATAAAAGGTCACCATGAGTCAGAACCTACTCAAGGAAGACAGCAACAATATCTTAACACAGTATTTGGAATATGTTGTTGTTGTTGTCAGGTGCCATCAAGTCGGAACTGACTCATAGCGACCCCATGCACAGCAGAATGAAACAATGTCCAATCCTGGGCCAACCTCACTACCGCTGCCACACTTG
>NW_006408943.1:587800-590768 GCF_000296735.1 Chrysochloris asiatica | reverse complement strand
GGGTCTATTAGGGAAGTGATCAGGATACAATTCAAGCTCAGAAACAGCGCAGGATACAACAGTTCTCCAGGCAGGAGCACTTCTTCTCTGTCATACTGCAGGCACACCTCACTCTTATCTTTGGCCTCTCAGCCATGTGGCCCTTTAGTCTCTGCCCTGCTTGGACAAGTGGTACAAAGTTCCTTTAGCCAGTCTGTAAATACCCAAATGGTCCATTCTGCAAGTCAGCCCCCTTCCTGCCTGTAAGCACTCAGCTTTACTCGAATCATGGGCCAGGAAGCCCACAGTTGCTCTGTGTCTCCATATGGACTTCTCTGCTTTTCCAGGCAGGGAGCTCATGCGTTGCTCATGCTCTTCTTCCTTGATGGTCCTGGGATCCTCTGTCCCTGCTTCTGAAATGACTCCTTTTAAACCTCGCAGGATGGCAAAACAAAGTAATCCCTGTATTAGAGTCCCATACACCGTATTTGCAGGCTCCCACCCAGTCATTTGGTGGGAGTCACAAATATCATGGCTAAAAGAAACATAATATCTAAATGCATTCTACCACAGAGGGAGGGTGCAGCCAAAGGAGCCTCATGGTGGGAGGGAACATAGTTCTTAGAATTTGTTGTATTCAACACCTGGACAGTGGACTAACCAGTCCACTGTCCAGGTGTTGAATACATGAGGTCAGTTTTCATGAGATTATGGTGCAGTAACAAATAAACCTAGGTGCTTAGTGACTTAGGAAATTGTTGGTGTTGGGTGCCATCAAGGATATTGTGTTAGGTGCCATTGAGTTCGTATTGACTCAAGGCAACCACGTGTGACAGAATACAATTCTCCCATGGCGTTTTCTTGGATGTAATCTTTACAAAAGCAGATCACAAGGTCTCTCTCCTGTGGAAATGTCAACCTTTCAGTTAGCAGACAAATGATTAACCATTTGCACCTCCAAGGCTCCTTGGCTGCAGATGATGGAGTTTATTTCCTATTCTTGCTCCATTTCAGCTGCAGTGGGTAGGGTCAGCTAGGGCTCTGCTATACATCTCCTTATCCTCTTATCCAAGCTGAAGGCCATGCCATTGTTGGGGCAGAGGTATATAAGCAGACTCTGCTCACATATGGCAATATCCCTCTCACGCACCTTCCCAAAGAAAATCACATGGTCAAACTTGAAAAAACTAGGTTTGGGGGCTGGGATGAACCTTCCCAAGGGAGACACTGCAAGTCAGATGGCTTTAGGCCAACAGGGACAGCACCCCATCCTCGAAGGACGTGTGATGGTTAATCCTATGCATCCACTTGGCTAAGCTGTGGTGTCCACTTGTTTGGTCAAACACTAGTCTGGACTCAGAATTCAATAAGTTGGCTTTAAGTAAAACAGATTACCCTTCCTAATACCCGTGGGTTTCATTCAATCAGTTGGAAGTCTGATGAGCAAAAACGGAGTTTCTCTAGAGTATGTTCTGCCTCCAGACAATAGACACTTTACTAAAATTTCTTCATTCTACTTTTCATGTCACCTGACCTACAGATTTTGGGGCACGAGACAGCAGGAATCTCTAGACTGTTGCTTGTCCTTAAGATTTTGAACTTGTCAATCCTTCAGAATCACACAAACCAATGTTTAAATCAATCTTTCTCCCTATCTCTTTCTTTCAGTGTATGTTTATACTATGGGGTTTTAAAATATCTGCAGAAAAATAGAATTAAAAAATAATGGAATTTGGCATCTAGGGAAAGACGACAGAGTAAGCAGGTGCACGGAGCAGACCCTCTGAAACAAAGACATGGGAGATTGAATGAAACAGATACAGACGATAATCCTGGAAACCTGAGCTTCAGAGGACAGGACAGAGAGGTGGATTGAGTGCTGACTGAAAGAGGAAGTTGAACAGGAGCTGCCAGAGAGAAGAAAAATGGGCAGACTGTGGACTGACGTGGAGGGATGTGGCCATCTTGAGCTTTTGAGAGTGGCTGCTGCACAGGATGAGGCTGAAGGTTCAGGGCAAAGGGGTGAAGTTCTTCCTTGTTCATGTACCCTCCTGGAAGACAGCCAGTCCCCACCCTCACCAACCCAACATCCACTGGCACCTCTTCCTGCTCTGCCTGGGGCTGGGTGCTGGGCACAGTGCCCCTGCAACTGGAAGTGTGTGAATCTGCCCTGAACACAAAATCACTGAAAAAAAAAAAACTGCATTCACACTTCCGGTCCCTACCACATCTACCAGAAGACAGTTGGTGAGTGCCTGAGAATATACCAATGTACATTCATCGATGAAATATAAATATGACATCACAACGTGTTTGAGAAAATAACCTCAGTTTACACAAAGAAACAAGACAAAATGCCTCAAACAAGTTGGCCAAAATACAGTCAGAAAATATAATACCAGAAATGGTATCGGAACTACCTAATAAGGATTTCTGGTAGCGTAGTGGTTACGAATCGGGCTGCGAACCACAAGGTCAACAGTTCGAAGCTACCAGCTGTTCCACGAGAGAAGGATGAGGCTTTCTGCTCCTGTAAAGATTGACAGCCTCGGAAATCCTGTACAGGGTCACTATGAGTCAGAACCGACTCCACGGCACATAACCACCACCAATAAGGATTTAAAAGAATGCAAATTAGGCAATTTCAACAGAAAGAGAAATATCAAGCAAACTACAGATGAAACCAAGGAAAACATAGACAAAACTATGGAGAAAATTGGAAAACAAATTGACAACATAGTTGAAAATATGAGAACATACAAAATCAGTGATTAGAAAGCCTGAAGGCTAACACTAAGACTGTGGGAACAGTGCACTGACAGGGCACAAAAATAGAATTGAATCAGTGGAAAAAATTCAAAAAAGAATTGAATCAATGAATTACTGAGCTTGAAGAAAAATCTCTCAATAATCATCTGCTAGAGAAACAATCAGAAAAAAGAAGAAAAAGCCAAAGAGCACCTAAGATTGATGTGGGACGCTATCAAGG
>NW_006408943.1:586008-587700 GCF_000296735.1 Chrysochloris asiatica | reverse complement strand
GTAAAGATTTACACCCTCGGAAACCCTGTACAGGGTCGCTATGGGTCGGACCCGACTCGATGGCACTTAACAACACAACAACAACAGACCTAGCCAACAAGACCTACCCATAATCCCAACCCAATCCCTCACTCCTTACTCCTACCCTCCCACCCACCCCCAAAAAATAATAATGCAATTTCCCATGAACTTTTTGAATCTGCCTCATATATACATATATGCATATATGTGTAGTCACATATTAGTATATATATACATAGGAGCTCTGGTAGCATAGTGATTACAGGTCAGGTTCCTAATTTCACAGTCAGCAGTTTGAAACTACCAACAGTTCTGCTGTAGAAAGATGCAGCTTTCTGCTCCCATAAAGATTTATAGCCTTGGAAACCCTATACAAGGTCTCTGTGAGTCAGAACTGACTCCACAGCACATAACCACCACCATACATACACACACACACACACAAAGTAGTCCTGGTGTGGCACTGTGGGTTAATGTGCTGGACTGCAAAGTCATCGGTTTGAATCATAAAGTAGACTGTTCAAACTCACCAACTACTCCTAGGAAGCCATACACAGGATTGCTACGGATCAGAACTGACTTGACTCAATGGCACTTAACAACAACAACAACAACATACATATACATAAAAGGAGCCTGACAGGGCCATAGTTAAAGTGTTTGGCTGCTAACTGAAAGGTCAGCGGTTCAAACATACCAGCTGTTCCACAGGAGAATGATGCAGAAGTTGGCTTCCATTAAGATTTACAACTTTGGGAACGCTGTAGGGCTGTAAGTTTTTGGGTTTATATAAATGTTGTTGTTGTTGTTACGAGCTGTTGAGTTTTGAGGAGCAGTTGATGACTTTGAGCCACTGATCTTGTGGTTAGCAGTACAGAGCTTATATTTGTATACATAAAAGGGGGCTTCAAAATGTTCGTGAAAAAATTCCATCATATTCAGTACCATTTTTCCATGAACTTTTTGAAACCCACTTATGTATACAATACACACACATGTACACACACATATAGGTATCCTGCATGGGTTTCCAAGGAGTGGCTAGTGGGTTTGAACCACCAACTTAACAGTTAGCAGTCCAGTGCTTATCCTACACCACCATATCAGGATTAGAAAGGTGAGACCTCCTAAAAATTAAGCATTTGTAAGCATTAAAAGGAGTCCTGGTATGAGGCTGTAGTATAAGCACTGGACTGCAAGTCAGTTTTAACTGCATAGTCGTTGGTTCAAACTCACTAGTTGCTCCTTGGAAACCCTATACAGGGTTGCAATGAGTCAGAACTGACTCAACAACACTTAACAACAACAACAAACATTAAAAATTTTTCCTAAAAAGTAAAAAGAGAATACACAAACTGGGAGCAATTTGGGGCAACAAATCTGACAAAGGACAAATCTTTAAAATTATAGAAAATGACAACAACTCAACAAGTAAAAGACAAACAATCTAATTAAAAGCTGAGCAGGGACATAAACAGACACAAAAGAAGACATACACAAATACGATAATTTGCCATTGTTGTTTTTGTTGTTGTTATGTACCCTTGAGTCAGTACCAATTCATAGATGACTTATGCACAAATGAACAAAACACTGCCCAGTCTTGTTCCAACCCCACCACTGCTGCCACGTGCCAACCCATCTCATTGGGGGTCCTCCTCTAGTTCACTG
>NW_006408943.1:583293-584884 GCF_000296735.1 Chrysochloris asiatica | reverse complement strand
ACAAATATGGATCTCTTCCAATCAGTTGGCCAGGGAGCTGTCTTCCAAATTTCTTGGCATAGATAAGTCAGTGTCTCCAGTGCTGCATCAGCTTGCTCAAACATTTCAATTTGTATTCCATCAATTTCCAGTGCTTTGTTCTTTGCCAATGCCTTCAGTGCACCTTGGACGTCTTCCTTCAGTACCATTGGCTCTTGATCATATGCTACCTCTTGAAATGGTTGTTGAACATCAACCATTTCTTTCTGGTACAGTGATTCTATGTATTCCTTCCATCTTGTTTTGATGCTTTCTGCATCATTCATTATTTTATCCATAGAAGTAACTGAGGTAACTGAAGAATAAACAATTCAAGCCTTGATTTGAAGTATTGAAGGCAATACTTCAAGTCAAGGCTTGAATTGTTTTCTCTTCAGTTATCTCAGTTTGAGAAATGCTGAGCGTGTTCTTCCCTTTTGGTTTTCTAACTCCAGGTCTATTTCATTATAATATTTGACTTTGTCCTCTGAAAGCAATTTCAGTAAAAATAAGTTTAACTATCTTATTTCAGACAAATTCTGGAACAATTTGGTATTTATAAGATCCAATATTTCCAGTAGATTTCATATCCTGTGTTTTAAAAAATACACAATTTAAAACATGAGATGAATTGTTCAAGTTTGGAAATAAAGAATAAAAAAAACAAATTTTCATATATTCACTGAATGCTAAGCTTGAAAAGAAAACATTCTGGGTAATTTATTTTAAAAACAGAAGTGAAATATTTAAACCTTGAGTTGTTAAATATATTAATGAAATGCTCTTAATCATTGCAAGAGCAATATGTCCTTTAATTGTGGACTAAACCCAAGTAAATGATATTTTGATGTCTTAAACATGACATTTACCAATCTGTCTTAATATGGATAGTTATATATTTTAATTGTTTCAATTTTAGCAATTTAGTTTATTCTAAAATACAAACTTAAGCTGCTCTAAATAAAATTTTCAATTCAATAGAATTGATTTTCCTTTGAAGTCTTATTCTCATTAAAATTAGCTCTAAAGCTTGAAAATGTACATATATTTTGGGGGTTTTCCCATAAACAACAATATAATCTTCCATACTTATATGTTCTACTTTCTCGTACTCATACAGATTCACTGAAGCAAAAATCTAAATTTAAATAATCTTTATTGCTAAAGTCAATTGATGGTGTGAGGGAGAAAAATTCACTGTTAATACCAAAGAGCTGAGAGACTTATACATATAGCTTTAGAATTGCTGCTACTCATTAAACTCTTTAGATTTTATTCAGAGTTTACAGAAAGGGGGTCTTGCACTTAACAAACAAGCTAATAATAACAGGATGTGATCATCTATGTTAGAATTTTTAAACCACTGTAGAGGCTTACATACCCTTAGCAAATGTTATAATTGTGTATTACTTAGGTTCAAGTTCTTTCTTAAAAGGGTCATCATAATAACATGGATTAAAGAGACTTTCCAACACTTGCCATCTCTTGCTGACACTGTTATATGAAAAGAAATATTAAACATTTGTTTAATATTTAGTTAAGTGTTATGCATGTTTCAGCAAATAAAATATTT
>NW_006408943.1:580618-582978 GCF_000296735.1 Chrysochloris asiatica | reverse complement strand
TTCTCAAGTCATATTTTGATTGGCTTCCAACCTGAGGGGCTCATTTTCTGGCACTATATCCGACACTATATCTGACACTATTAACTATGTTTCAATATTCAATAATCTGGTGCTATTTGTCAGTATTCCACTGTTATTCATAAGGTTTTCAGTGACTAAATATTTGGAAGTAGTCCATCTCTCCCTCTTCCTAGACTGTCTTAGTCTGGAAGCTCAGCTAAAACCTGTCTTCCATGGGTTCCCCTGCTGGTATTTAAAATGCCGGTGGCATAGCTTCCAGAATCACAGCAACATGCAAGCCACCACAGTATGACAAACTGACAGATGAGAGGTGGATTAGCCATTATTGTTGTTAACTGCCATTGAGTCAGTTCCAATTCATAGCGACCCTATATAGGGTTTCCAAGGAGTGGCTGGTAAGTCTGAACCACCAATCTTGTGGTTCAAATTGACTCTGTGGCCTAGTATTTAGAGAGATGCAAATCAAAACAATATTATCTCATCCCATCATTAATAGCAAAGTTAAAAACAAACAAACAAACAAAAAAAAAAAACAGGAAAACAATAAATGCTGGCAGAGTGGACCCCTCATACATTACTGGTGGACCTATAAAATGCTAACAGTATGGCACTTCCTTAGAAAGTTGGAAATAGAGTAGAAATGCCATATGATCCAGCAATCCTACTCCTAATTAAATATCCTAGAAAAATACGAGCCATGATACCAACAGATATATGCACACCCAAGTTCATTGCTGCTTTATTCACAATAGCAAAAAGATGGAAACAAACTAAGTGTCCATTGTCAGAAGAATGGCTCAACAAACTCTGGTATATACACACAATGGAATATTACATATTCTAATTCTTTAGAATAATGGAGAATCTGCAAAATGCCTATAACATGGATGAAGCTGAAGGACACTGTGCTTCAAGAAAAAATTTACACAAAGAAAGAAATATTTCCAGTGATGTTGAAAGAAGGGAGGGCAAATCAATAGCTAGGGAGTACATGTAATAATGGGATGGAGAGAAAAGCAAATACAACAGGGGGAGAGCAGCCCAACATGGCCAGTAGCAAGGGAAATCACTCAGAGGTAAACAAGAATAAAAGACAACAAAGACAAATACTATTATTATACACACCGTTATACAATAGAAGTAACTGCAAACAGCATCTACAAGTAGATCTATAGATGGACATGCAAGCTGAGCAGGTGTAGCATGATAATGAGTATATCCATGAGTATAGGTTTGTCAAAGGATAGCCTAGTGGGTCATGCATTGGGCTGTTAACTGAAAGGTCAGCAGTTTGAATCTATCAACCGCTCTGTGGAAGAAAGATGAGGCTTTCAGTTCCTTTAAAGATTTACAATCTCGGAAACCCTAGACAGGGTCGCTATGAGTCAGAACCGACTTGATGGCACACAACCAACCAAACAACCAACCAACCAAATGTATATTTGCGGAGTCCTAGTGTGGTGCTGTAGGTAGGATAAGCACTGGGATGCTAACCTCAAGGCCGGTGGCTCCAACACACCAGTGGCTCCTCAGAAATTCTATACAGTCACTGTAAGTCAGAAGTGAATCAAGGGCACTTAGCAATAACAATGTGCATATTTGTATGTGCAGAAAATATATCCTAGGATATTGTAGAGCATGCTGTTGTTGTTAAGGGCCATCGAGTCAGTTCTGACTCACAGTGATCCTGCATAGAGTTTTGTGTGTGTGTGTGTGTGTGTGTGTGTGTGTGTTCTCAATAGTAAAGGCATTTATTATCAAGTGAATTGGTGAACAAAAAGTGCTTTAAGCACTACATCTTTAGTAGGGAGGATACTACAGTTCTACACAATCACACCCAAAGACCTAACCTTTGTACGTCTCAGACATCTTTCATTTCATCTTGTTAGGCCATGAATTCATGGTTCTAGCACCTCAAGCTCCTTTCTAATGGTTCTCACAAAGTGTGTCTCTCTGAGGAGAGCAGGCTGGTGCTTCAGTTGAAACCAGGTCCCTTTCTCTTTGGCTTCCTTCTTTTTCTGATCATTTTCCTTTACTCGCTTCAGGAAGATATCTTGGCTCTTAGTGTGTTCAATGTGCTCAATGCTCACTGGAATTCTCTTAGCAAGAATCTTGCCCTTAACTTGTTTTGTTCACAATAATGCCTGCCAACAACGTGCTGGGTCACACTGTAGACTCTTCCAGTTTGACCGTGGTAACATTTGTGGGGCGTGCCTTTTTAAACTGTGCCCATTCCCTTGCTATCCACAATATCACCTTGCTTGTAGTTTTTCATGTATGTCGCCTAAGGAACAACCCTCATGTTTCTAAAAGGCCTGGAGAACACATAGCTCGTGTCC
>NW_006408943.1:577955-580078 GCF_000296735.1 Chrysochloris asiatica | reverse complement strand
AAAAAAAAATGTAAAACAGAATTCTAAAATCATAAAAAAAGATCTGATGTATTGCTTTGATAGAGATTAGAGGAACCTGGAGATTGTGCCTTCAGATATCCATCAAGCCTGGAACTAAACCTACACCCAAGGATCAACTTTCAGTGAAATGATTGTTCTTCTTGTTGTTAAGTGCCGTAGAGTTGGTTCTGACCCATCTCTACCCTACATAGGATTTCTGATGAGCGGCTAGTGAGCTTGAACCGTCAACCTTGCAGTTCAAACTGACCTTGTGGTCCAGCGCACTAACCCATAACACCAGGGATAAATGTGCTCCTCAGTACAATCAACCATAGGAGACCAAAACAGCAGCATTTGCCCAAAACAAAGCTCAGAAGGTAGGAAGGGGCAAGAAAGAAGGACAAATGGAAATTGGGAACCCAGGGAGGAAGGGGGAAGAGTGTCGTTACATTAAAAGGATTGCAACTAATGTCATGCAAGTTGTTGAATGGAAACGAATATGCTCTGTAGACTTACACCCAGAATACAAGAAAGAAAGGAAGGCCAATCTACTTCTGAGAGATCAGCCATCGAAAACTCTATGGAGCACAGTTCTACTCTGACACACAGAGTTACCATAAATTGCAATCAACAGCAACTGGTGTGTGTGTGTGTGTGTGTCTGTGTGTGTGTCTGTGTATCACTGGTTCTTTTTCCCTAGAGAACCCTGAGTGAAGAGGAGGCTATCCTATGGTCTACCAGCTATAATCTGCATGGTCCTAAGTACTGTACTTCACTCGCATCCACTAGTTTGATCTTCATAGCAGTCCTATATATTAGGAGCTTTTAGATGCCCCACTTTACAGAAGAGGAGACTGAGACACAGAGAGGCTGAGGAATCCCCAAGGTCACAGAGTTAGGAAGTGACCAAGCCAGGATTCAGGCTGGGGTAGTGCTCTAGAACCCATGTTCTCACCTACTGAGGAGTGTCCAGTGCCCAGATGAGAGGGCTGGGGGTGGGAGAAAACTGAGGAGAGAGGAAGGGGCCTTGGGGTCCTAAACATGATTCTTGTCTTGGAGGTGACAGGATTGAATTTGTGTCTCAGAATGGTCATACTGGCTTTGGACTGAAAGCCAAGCGTAAAAGCAAAGAGAACAGATTTGACTTGGAGGTGGTGGCCACCAGTGACCCAGAACAAGGAATGGGTGGAAGATAGAGACATCAGACGTGCTGCCCCAGGGCCTTTGCATGGCCTGTGTCCAGTCTAGGAGACCTCCTACAATGCCCCACGCTCATTCTTTAAACTTGGGGCTGTCCTGTCTGAGCCTGGTGCCTCCTCTCCGGGCATGTCTGAATTTTTACATGCAGAAAGGGTCTTCTGACTATTCTTTTCTCTTAAAAATAGTTACCACCCTTATCTTAGTGGCTTTGCCTCCTGGGGAAAATCACATTACTTTGGTACACAATTATTTCAAGGTTGAATTCTTGCAAAGAAATTCATCTTCAGAACCTTGAGTCACAGATGAATTCCAGGACGTCTGACGAGCTGGGAAGGCTGACAGCAGACGCCCGTGATGCTCCCTTGACCTGCGGCTTGGTTCAAGGCCCCTTCACCCCAGTCAAACTCACTGTCAGCAGATGGGCCACACTGAGGACTTCTGTACATGGACCAGGGACCCCAACCTCATTATGAGGTAGCCGTTAGATTTACAGCATGCCATCCTTCCCATGGAGTCCTGGTGTGGTGCTGTGAGTTAATGTGCTGGGCTGCAAAGTTGGTTTGAACCACAAGGTTGGCAGTTCAAGCTCACCAGCTGCTCCTTGGAAACCCTATACAGGGTCGCTATGGGTCGGAACTGATGGCACTTAAATAACAACAATCCTTCCCATGGTATTTTCAATAGCCTCACATCCGTGTGAAAATTGGACAACGAGTAAGGAAGAATTGATGCATTTGAGTTATGGTGCTGGAGAAGAACATTAAGAGTTCCGTGGACTGCCAAAAAAAAATCTGTATTGGAGGAAGTATACCCCGAGTACTCATTAGAAACTAGGAGGGTGACACTTGGTCTTTCATATTTCGAACATGTTATCAGGAGGGACAGTCCCTGCAGGACATCATGCTTGGTAAAGTGGATGGTCC
>NW_006408943.1:570265-576215 GCF_000296735.1 Chrysochloris asiatica | reverse complement strand
CAGAACAGCTGGTCGTTTCGAACTGCTGACCTTGTGGTTCGCAGCCTGAATCATAACCACTACGCTATAAGTGATTTGCTTTCTTGACTGCTGCTTCCATGAATGTCGATGACACCACTCCACTGCTATTCGTAGGTTTTCAGTGACTAAATATTCTGAAGTAGTCTGACTCTCCTTCTTCCTAGTCTGTCTTAATCTGGCAGCTCATCACCTGTCCACCATGGGTGACCCCGCTGGTATTTGAAATACCAGTGGCATAGCCTCCAGAGTTACAGCAACACCCAGCCACCACAGTACAGCAACTGACAGACAAGCAGTGGTTCCAAAGACTAGAAGTCTTGATATGCTAGTTAAAGGAACATTTCAGACCCCCAAAGACTTTCTAAATCCCACTGAGCTAACAAATCCAAGAATTTCTTCATGGATTAGTTTCTTAGGGCTGTTGTAACAGACTGGGTGACTTGAAACAGTAGAAATGTACCCTCTCACCACGCTGGAAGGTGGGAGTTTGAGATCAAGTTGTCAGGAAGGTTGGTTCCTTCCAGAGGCATTGAGGGAGAGCCTGACCCAGGCCTTTCTCTTACGTTCCAGTAGCTACTGGTGATCCTTGCAGTTCCTTGGCTTCCGACTTCACCATCACGTGGCTGTCTTCCCTCTGTGTCCTTTTCTGTCTCGTAACAGAACACCCTCCAGGAGTTTAGGGCCCACCCTAAGTTAGTATGTTCTCACTTCAGTCTTTACTTTAATTACACTTACAAGTACCCTATTTCCAAACCAGACCGCAATCTGAAGTGCCAGGTTGATGTGAGTTGGAGGGGTCACCATTCAACTGTACGGATGGGGTGTCTGCTCCTCAGCCATCACCTTCAAACTTTCACAGGCCACTCTCAAGAGCAGGGGCAACATGGTGACACACACACTTGTTCCCACGAGGAGCGAAGTTTCCAGCAGCTCTGCCAGTCCCCCTGAGGGCTAGCTCAGGCCAGGCTGCAGTTTGGGGTCAGGAGAGCCGGAGAGCCCAAGCAGCATTTCCAGTAGAAGTAACCTAATTATGGGATTTCAATTACAGTCACTTCTGCAGCAGGAACCCAGCCTCATGGTGACCCCATGTGTATCAGAAAAGAAGTGTGCTCCGGAGGATTCTCAATAACTAATTCTTCAGAAGTCGATCTCTAGGTCTTTTTTCCAAGGGTGGACTTGAGCCTCCAACTTTTTGGTTAGCAATTGAATGTGTTAACCATTGGCACCACCCAGGGACTCCCTCCGGCTGAAAGGGTCTTGTCATTGTTGTTAAGAGCCGCTGAGTCGGTTCTGACTCACAGCACCCCTGTATAGTGTTTCTGGAGCTTTAAATCATTAAGGAAACAGAAGGCCTCTTCTTTTCCCCACGGAGCTGCTGGCAGGCTCAAACCAGGGCCTTGTGGCTATCAGTCCAGTGTTTATTATATGGAGCCACCATGCTCCCAGGAAGGGCCCTATGTTCTCTACTTGCTGTCCTTTGATCCAAAGGAAGCATCAATAAAGGAGACCCACAAAGGACAAGGGATAAGGATAAGGCTTGGTCACAAAGACTCAGGCCCATGTAAACCACTTTCAGGAATGTTGTTGTTAAGTGCCGTTGAGATGGTTCTGACTCAGAGCAACCTTGTATAGGGTTTCTGAGGAGCAGCTGTGGGTTTGAACCACCGACCTTGCAGTCCAGCGCATTATCCTGCAATACCACACCAGGAGTCCATGGTCTTTTTACATCCTTCTCTTCCTTCTTTCCTCCCTCCTCCCCTGTCCCTTTTTCCTTCCTTCCTTCCTACCTAGTTGTCTCAGTGCAGCCCCCAGAAAATAGAATTGAAATTGCTACAATTTAAATTGTGGGGTCAGAACTACATTCATTCCAACCCTGTGCAATGGAGGGAAAAGAGTTGTTAAGGAAACATAATGGTTGTTTTCCCCAACCCTTTAGAACCTGAGGCAACAATTTTAAAAGGCACCTTAATTTATTTCTAAACAGAGACAAACATAGCATTAAATCATTAACAGACACGAGAAAAGCAAAGCGAATAATCCGGCTTTCATTTGACTCCATTTAGTTAAAAGTAGCTTTCATCAGGGTGGTAGAGGCGAGAAGGAGGAAAGGAATCAAATGGTGTGGAACTATAGGATAATCACTAGATTATCAACCGAAATGTCAGAGGTTCAAACCACCCCCCCAAGCTGCTCCTTGGAAACCCTATACAGGGTTGCTATGAGTCGGAACCCATTTGGCGGCACTTCACAACAATAAAATGCCCTTGATGGGAATGATGATGTACCCTTGGAAAGTGGGCACCTTTGTGGGGGTCAGGGAGTCAGTCTAGCGTATGTCTATCTGATCTGGGAGACCATATGGACTGGCTCAGGGAGGGGAGCCCCAGCAGGGTGAGTTTTCATTTACAAATCGCCTGACTCCAGCTGGACACGGGACTGGCAATGACAGGAAAGCCCAAACTGGGATTGTAAAGCTAGTCAATTTTGTCATGTCCTCTCAGAATACTTCGTGGTTCACAAAGGAAGTAGGAAAGCCCATCTTTGCAACACTGAGCACATAGCTAACTTGCCCTTGGGTTTGTACCCTCACAAAAGAGCCCCCACCGCCCTCAGCCAAATGGGCAAGAGCAAACAGGCATGATACTCATCTTACAAGAGGGGATCTAAGGTATGGCAGGTAGGGATGGCACGTGCCCTAGACACCACTTGAAGGGGAGCACTGCTGAGCAATTTCAATTAACAATCGCAGTTTCCACAGCCAGCTGTGGAATGAAAGATCATTCATCAAGTTAAGAGTAAAACTCCCCTCTTTGTGAGCCTCCATGGGTCAAGGCAGACTATGAGATCATGCTGTGCTGAGTGGGTGTAGAGAGAAGAGAAATTGAGAAAAAAAAATGACTTTGAGCACATCACAGACCAGTTTTCATCAGTGAAAGCAAGGGAAGTACAGTTGTAATTTTCATGTAATTCTCTCACATATTAAGTTAAAGATGAATGAGCTCGACTTGTATTTCCGAGCAGATATGATGTTGTTGTTATGTGCTTTCATTCTCTAATGCTGCAATAGCAGAAACAACACAAGAGGTGACTTTAACCAACAGAAATCTCCTCTTTCACAGTTTAGGCAGTTGGTTGTTGCTGTGGTTAGGTGCCATCAAGTCAGCACTGACTCTTAGTGACCTTGTGGACAACAGAACAAAACACTGGCCTGGCCTGTACCAATTTCACAATTGTTGCTACACCTGAGCCCATTGCTGCGGCCACTGTACCAACCCATCTCATTGGGCATCTCCCTCTTTTTCACTGACGCTCCACTTTACCAAGCATGATATCCTTCTCCAAAGACTGGTCCCTCCTGATAATATGTTCCAAGTATGAAAGATGAAGTCTGGCCATCCTGGCTTCCAAGAAGCATTCTGGCTGTACTTCTTCCAACACAGATTGGTTTGTTATTTTGGCAGTCTGTGGTACTTTTAATATTCTCCTTCAACACCATAGCTCAAATGCACCAATTCGTCTGTGGTCTTCCTTATTCACTGTCCAACGTTCAGATGCATGTGAGGCTTGGGTCAGTCGCGCCTTAGTCCTCAAACTGACATCTTTGCTCTTCAACAGTTTAAAGAGGACTTGTGCAGTTTTGCCTAATGTAATATATGGTTTGATTTCTTGACTGCTTCTTCCACGAGAGTTGATGATTGATACAAGCAAAATGAAGTCTTTGACAACATTAGTCTTCAATTTGACAACTTCAAAGTTTAGGAGGCTAGAAGTCTGAATTCAGAGCATTTGCTCTGGAGAAAGGTATAACATTCCTTGGAGATCCCCATGTGTCTTGGCATGGATCTAGTAAACTTCACAGTGCAGGGACTCCAGGTCCAAAGAACACACTCTATTACTGATTCTTCTTCCTTGGTGCTAGTAGGTCCCTCTTATCTTTGCTCACTTCTCTCTTATCTCTGAGTCCTGGTGTGGCGCTGTAAAATAAGCACTGGACTGCTAACTACAGAGTTGGCAGTTCAACCCCACCAGTCGTTCCATGAAAAACCCTTTACAGTTAACAACAACACAATAAAAAGTACTGCAGGCCACAACCCAAGTGAAGTCCCTGTACATCAGACCGAGGTTGTGGTGGGTTTTAGAGTATTGCATACTAACCTTAATTTTCTCATTGTTTTATCACATCCGACGCATCATGGAGGATCATAATTTAGCTGTCAAGTCACTGAGAATCATTGTTCAGTCAAGTTGTCACATCGTTTTGTTATTGTTGTTAGGTACTGCTGAGTTGGTTGGACTTGTATCAACTGTGTGCACAACAGAAGAAAACACTGCCCAGTCCTCATCATCCTCACCATTGTTACACCTGAGCCCATTGTTGCTGTCACTGTGCCAATCCATCCCGTTGGGGGTCTTCCTCTTTCACTCTGAGCCTCCACTTTACCAAGCATGTTGTCTTCCTGATAACATGTCCCAAGTATGAGAGATGAGGTCTCACCATCCTGGCTTCTAAGGAGCACTCTGGTTGTGCTTCCTGCAAGACAAACCTATTGGCTCTTCTGGAAGTCCATGGTACTCTCAATAGTCTTCTCCAACACCATAACTCAAATGCATCAGTTCTTCTATGGTTTTCCTTATTCACTGTTCAACTTTCATGTGCTATTAAAAATACCAGGACTTGGATCAGGGGCATCTTAGCCCTCAAACTGACACCTTGGCTCTTGAACACTTTAAAGAAGATGTGTGCAGATATTTTTAAGAGATTTGTCTAATGGAATATGTCTTTTGATCTGTTGACTCTTGCTTCCGTGAATGTTGATAGTAGATGCAAGCAAAATGAGACCTTTGTCAATTTCAATCTTTTCTCCATTTATCATGATGTCATTTTTTGATCCAGTGGTAAGGTGTTTTTTTTTTGTTTTTTTTTACATTTAAGTGCAGACCATGCTGAAGTCTGTGATATTCAACAAGTATTTTAAGTTTTTGTATCTTTCAGCCAGCAAGTTGCCTCATCAACATATCTCAGGTTGTTAATGAGCCTTCCTCCAATACTGATATCTTGTTCTTCTTCATATAATCCAGTTTCCCAGATTATTTGCTCAGCATACAGATTGAATAAATATTGTGAAAGATTAAAATCCTGGTGCACACCTTTCCTGATTTTAAATCATTTTGTATCCCTTGTTTGGTTTCAACGAGTGCCTCTTGTTTTATGTACAGGTTCCTCATCAGCACAATCAAGTATTCTGGAATACCCATTCTACACAATGTTATCCATAGCTTGCCATGATCCACACAGTCAATAAAGCACAAGTTAACATCGTCCTGGTAGTCTCAGCTTTCAACCAAGATCCACCTGGACTCTACAGTGTTATCTCTCATTCCAAGACCTCATCTGAATCCAGCTTGAAACTCTGACAGTTCCCTATCTATGCATGGTTGCAATCTCTTTTTAATTTTACTTGCATGTGATATTAATGATATTGTTCAATGATTTCCACATTCTGCTGGGTCACCTATCTTTGGAATGGGCATAAATACGGATCTCTTTCAATCAGTTAGCCAGGTAGCTGTCTTCCAAATTTCTTGGCAGAGATGAATGAGTGCCTCCAGTGCCATTTTAGTTTGTTGAAAGATTTCAATTTGTGTTCCATCAATTCCCAGAGCCTTATTCTTTGCTAGTGCCTTCAGTGCACTGTGGACTTCTTCCTTCAGTGCTATTTGTCCTTGATCATATGCTACCTCTTGAAATGGTTGAAGAGCAACCATTTCTTTTTGATACAGTAACTCTGTGCCTTCTCTTCATGTTTTCTACATGATTCAATATTTTGCCCATGTTGTTGTTGTTGTCAGGTGCCATCGAGTCGGAACTGACTCATAGCGACCCCATGCACAGCAGAACAAAACAATGTCCGATCCTGGGCCAACCTCA
>NW_006408943.1:558631-567098 GCF_000296735.1 Chrysochloris asiatica | reverse complement strand
CTGTTAAATAGGAATCTCCTTGTGCTAGGGCCCTTAAGTCTGGCTCAAAGGCGGGATTTCTGTCCTTGGATGTCAATCAAGAGGCAGAAGCACAGCAGGGGCAACTGGTTTGTAGTGAGACGCTATGGGCTGGGTTTGTGGGTCTCTAAGTTGGTTGACCCCGCCTCTTAAGTCAAGGCTTGAAATTTTTCTTCAGTTCCCTCAGCTTGACAAATGCTGAACGTGCTCTTCCCCTTTGGTTTTCTAACCCCAGGTCTTTGCACATTTTATTATAGTACTTGACTTTGTCTTCTCAAGCTGACTTTTGAAATTTTCTGTTCAGCTCTTTTACCTCCTCAGTCTTCTAATTGTTTGAGCATCTCTAGATACTGAACAGCAAGTTTCAGTATCTATTCTGACATCCATTTTGGTCTTTTCTTTCTTGTCTTCTTAATGGCCTTTTGCTTTCTTCCTGTATGATGTTCTTGATGTCATCCACAACACTCTGGTCTTTGATCTTTATTGTCTAATGTATCAAATCTGTTCTTCATTAGAGACCATTTAGATGATCTCTAAATTCAGGTGGGATATACCCAAGGTCATATTTTGGCTCTCATGGACTTGTTTTAATTTATTCAGCTTCAGCCTGAAATTACATATGAGCACTTGATGGTCTGTTCCATAATCTTCCCCTGGCCTTATTTTGACTGATGATAATGAGCTTTTCCACTATCTCTTGTATATTCCATCTAGTGAAGTCCATGTGTATAATCGTCTTTTGTTGTTTAAAAAAAGGTGTTTGCATTGAAGAAATCATTGGTCCTGCAAAATTCTATGATACAATCTCTAGTATCATTTCTATCACTAAGGGCATATTTTCCAACAACTCATCCTTCCTCTTTGTTTCCAACCTTTGCATTCCAATCGCACCTTAGTCATCAAAGTGATATCTTTTCTGTGATTCTAGAAGCTATGGCACCAGTATTTCAAATACCAGCAGGGTTGCCCATGGTGAACAGGTTCCAGCAGAGCTTCCAGACTAAGACAGACCAGGAACAAGGTAGAAGCAGACTACTTCTGAAAAATTAGCCATGATTGGTAAAGTTATCTAAAAAGTATGTGTCCGAAATTTGGACAGGAGCACTATTTCTGTGCTTGCCATAAGCGCTATTTTCTGTAGATATGAATTTCCTATCCTGGCCTTGATTTGTATAATATCATAAAATGCATCATAAAAGAAATCTATTCTTTGCTAGAAAAAGGGGGATAAAAGAAAAAGGAAAGTACAGAGAAAAGACAAATGGGTCTCAGAATGGCTCCAAGAAAGCCTGGTATGTCCACAGGACCTATTCTCACACGCATCGTTTGTGTCAGCAAAGGAGTCTGAGCTCAGGGGGCAGGGGGCAGGGTGGGGAGAGCTAGTGAGGGTCAGTGCATGAAGAGCTTGCTTCCACATCACCAAATGTGGGCAACTCTCCACCGTCTAGCAGGTCACACTCAGTAGTGTATGGTGTGGAGTCTTGGAGCTTGGGTACTGAGGCAGGGCAGGTCTCAGCTCCAAGGCCTTGGCCATGAGTTGGAGGACATGTGTTCACTCCTGTTCAGCAGGTCGTCGAGTCAGGTTGCACTATGGTTGCTGCCTGGTTCACTGTTCCTTTCCATGTTGTCTGAAATACCATGCACTCAGGACAGGAGGGTCAGGAGCTCGAGGGATGTCTGGTTCTCCAGTCACTCTAAGAGGTAAGAAGATGGCTCCTGGAATCCCATGGGGACACCTGCCCCCTTAGAGCCACACCTCATGGAAATGTGACTGGTATCAAGAGAAATTGGGGGGGAGAACAAACAAGATGCCGGATAAAGTGGAAGTGCAGTGAGGGGCTCCATCAGCAACAACACAGAATACCAGACCAAGCAGGCTCAGGGGATGGTCCCAGAATGCTGAACCACTTATAAAGGAATATTTAGAAAGTTGGAAGGCTTAGAGCCAATGGAATTTGTAGCAGAAGCAAGAAATCCAGTGCTTTATAATCCAAGGCACTCAGTTGCTCCCGGAGCCACCATCTTGGGTAGACCAAACTGGGGAAGAATCAGAGCAGCCATGGATGACTGACAGAACCACATGGATAAAGGTATGGAAATTATTTTTTTCATATCAGTTTATTGGTCTCTGGCTGTCTGCGCACTTCCATTCTGGTGACTAGTGGGGGTGCCTGAGCAAGTGGACACCCAACCCCCATCTCTGGAAATTTCTATTATGCATGCGTACAGATATCCTCAAAATTTAGTGACAGTTTCCACTTAAAACCAAATGGCAGTGCAAACCGGCCCTGAACTGTTTATCACTAGGAAAAGGCCTGAATGGAGATTGTGGAGCAAGATAGGCAGACTAAAAAAGGAAACAGGCTGAAAATTAAATCCTGAATTACATCATAATGACCAACAGTGGCATCTTGAAATTTTTCAGGAAGAAGAGTGAAAAGGGAAGCCCTCCTGATCACATCTACCTGGAGGCAATCAGAAAACAAAAAATACCAAAACACACACACATCTAAGTATTAAGGCCACAGCTAACTCCTGAATATTCCCAAAAACCAGAAACAGATGACCATATCAGCCCATGTCCAGAAACGAGATAAAGTGACTGAGGCAGATGAGCTGGAAGTAGACTTACACTCCATACTAGAAGATGGGCAAGCTTTGGAAATGCCTGAGAAGGAATTCAGAAAAATGATTACAAAATGTTTCAAAACACTTTACAATGGAGTTGAGAAAAATAAGGAAGAAGTCAAGAAAGCACTACAGGAACAATCAAATAAGATAGACACAGCATTGGAAACAATTCAAAACCTACAGAAAGAGATCCCAATGATTCAAAATAGAATATCAGAAATGGACAACACACTGAAAGGGCAATGGAGTAGAATTGAAGAGATAGAAGCCAGAACTATTGAGCTGGAAGATAAATCTCTCAATACCACTAAGATAGAAGAACAAACCGAAAAAAAGGATTTAAAAAAAATCTGAGGAAGGTCTAAGGTTCATGTTGGACTACATGAAAAGGAATAACTTAAGAATTATCAGTATTCCAGAACAGGAAGAATCACACAAGTCCACAGAAGAAATAGTTGAAGAACTTCTGGAAGAAAATTTCCCTAACACCCTGAAAAGCGAAAAGATAAGCATCCAAGAAGTTCAACGAACCCCAGAAGGATAGACCCTAAAAGGAAAACACGAAGACATGCGGGCAGGAAGGCAATGGGGAGACATATATAGAACCCTGAAAGAAAAAACTGCCAACCATGAATCCTCTACCCAGCAAAGCTGTCAATCAACTACAAAGGTGTAATCAAAACATTCCAGGATAAACAGAAGCTAAGGGATTTTGTCAAAGCCAAACCTGCACTACAAAACATCCTAAAGGGAGTTATATGGACTGAGAACCAACAAAAACAGACAACAACCAGAGATTGATGTACATGGCAGCATCACCTGGAAGTCAATCAAGAAATGGAAGAGTCAAGAGCAGAATAAAACTGTAAGAACAAATTCAGAGGATCTGGAAGGTCAGTCTGTGATCAAAACAATTACATTGTGAAAGAAGGTAAACACAGAGGAACAGAGATCCAGGTGGTGGGAAGGTCAGGTAAATTACAGGATAAAATAAAGTTAAAGGAATATAAGGTAACCACAATGGTGGGGGTAGTGTGGGGGTTTCAGAGAAGGTGGAGGGAGGCAATGGTAGAGCACAGGGTAAAGGCAGACACATCATAGTTCGGGTGTTGGGGAGGGCAATACAAGAAGGGCAAGGAGGTGGAAGAACAAGGTAGATAGGGGAACACTGACACAGGTTTGCATGGCCTAAGTGGGAAAGAGGTAAATAGTGATGCATGTTCAACCTGGAAACAACAGGGCTCTGTGATACAGGGATCTAGGCATAGTTTGAAGAGGTGACAGAATGTTAAGATGCTTGACTGTCTTATGAATATTGGTTTCCCTTGCCTATTATTGTAAAATAGACACTTGAGTGTGGTAGAAAGGAATGTCAGGAAACATGATTACAGAAAACTTGTAAGCCCGTTTTCAGCCTATAACTGATTGGAATACCTAAAAAGGGTTCTAGAACTTGCCCAGTGAAACAGGCCTCTTATGGAGCCTTTGCAGAGTATAGGACATTAGGTGGAATCCTGAGTCCCATCCAGAACCTTCTGAGGTGGGACATTCCCACTAGACAGGACAAGCAGACCAGCCTGCAACAGCTAGAGCGACAGAAGATACATCTTCAAAGAAAGATCATCAGGAAAAACCCAAAACAAAAATGTCAGCATGACTGGCTACTGCAAGAATAAGCAAGTTGTTTGCCGGGAAGCTATCAAGGCAAGCAATCACGTTCCTTCAGGACAAATCCCTCTCTGATTTCTGGCAAGTACGTTGGTCTACTGGTGAGTAGAAGAGGGGGAAAGGCAGCAATGAAGAAATGGGCTGAGTTCAACCACAGTCCATTGACTCCTGTTGACGTGGAGATGAGAGAGAGAAGAGGAAGGGCTGGTTGGTCCAAAGCGTGGTGAGACCTGGGGACACTTGAGCCCATGGACAAGGATATGGCCACAGAGGGCTAGAGCTGAGAGTGAAGCATCCAACTGATATGAAGTGAGGATAGAGGCACAAGAACATCCAGATTTGCAGATAGTACCCATTTGACCTAGCATCGATGGCTTGATAATCAGAGCTCAATTAAAAGAGAAAAAAAATTTTTTGATAAAGGAAACAAGGGTAAATTGCTACAATTTGATGAACTTGACCTATACTCATGGAGGTTGTAACTCTAAATATCAACAGAGAGGAAAGGAGTCTTCACATCAAGTATCCATGCTATCTCCTCTGTACACAGGGTAGATAGGGACGGGCAACTTAGACACTGGCTACCTAAAATGAGGGGGTGATAAAGGCACGAAATGACTGGCTCACAAGGTTTCAAGAGGAAGTTTAATTTAAGAGTGTTTGGGGGAAGAAAGAATCCCCACTGAATAGTTGTCATCTTGTCTAGATGGGTCTGGTTAAAAGAGATGGGGATAAGATTCGTATGATTCAATAGTGAGTAATTGTTATCATGACTAATTGTGACTGTCACAATTGTAAAGGTAGAAGTTTTATAACATAAATGAGGGAGAAATTAATCTTACAGTCCAGAAACAAAGGATCCTAGGACCATCAAGGGAGAAGGGCACAATCAGAATGCAGGATCTTATCCAGAAAAGCAGGGACACCAGAGACGGAGGCAAAGATGGGGACATGAAGAGAGGAAGCAGCTGAGGACTCTAGATTCATGGAAGGAGAGGGACTAAGAGATGGTGGCCATGAGGCAGACTTGCAGAATGTACCCTTCGGTGGTATAAATTATTATATATGCCTGAGTGTGAATAGAGAGAAATGCTAAGGTGAATAGAGAGAAATACTGTTAACTGATGGTACATGGAAGGGAATGTAATCATTGTGATGAAATCTGTTGTATGATTTGTTGAATGTAAAACTGATAATCTGCCCTGTAAACTTTCACTCAATCTACAATAAAGGCTTAAAGAAAAAAAGAAAAAATTAAATTAATACACTTTTTCTCCACCAAAAAAAAAAAGAGAGAGGGAGAGAAATTCTGGGTATCTCCACCCCTTAAAGAGAGGCAGCCAGGAGCCCCGACTTTGAATTTGGCCAGAAGCAAGCAGCTGGTAACCTTGTGTGCCTGCAGAGGTAGGTGCCAGGGCAGGGGCACAGGCAAGCAGAACTGGGCTTCAGCTTTCTGCTGACCCTGCCCCTCGCCTTCCCTGTAGCCACATTATTACTGAGAATTGTCCTTCGGAACAAGGGAGTTAGTGGTTGAAAGTAATGGTATGTGACTGAGAACCCCAGCTCTAACTTTAACCACTGTGTGGACTTGGGCCAGTTGCCTGTTACCTCATCTCTAGATCACCTTCACTGCATGGCTGTGAAGGAGACACAGGAGTAATGTCGGGTGAGTGTCTGAGGAAGGGGCTGCCATGGCTTCAGATGATAAGGTTAACTGACAGCTTGTCCCATGGCCAAGCCCTCCCATGCCTCTGACCCTCTTCTGCATTTCCAGACACGGGAGACACTGTGGACCAGAGCTGAGGGGCAGCGGCTCAACATCTTCCCCACATGGGAGGCCTAGGCAGCTGACTGAGTGGCAGCTCCCAAGCCTCCCTGTCTCCAGAGGTGACTCTCAACCACCACACTCACAAGAACAGCAGAGGTACGAAGGGGTGGAGGAGGCGGCGGAAGTGATGTGGCCAAGGAGCCACTGTAAGGACTGGACGCTGTGCTGACAGAGGCACTGGGAGACTAGGACCACGGGTCCCCATCAGTCCAAGAGTGACTTAGCACCCTTAGGGTTCAATCCAAACTCTGTCCCATAACCCACAGGACCTCAGGCTGTCCTTGAGGGCCTGCTCTCTCCATTCTCTATTCTTTTGCATTTGTTGCTTCCTGCCCGCTCCCTGTCCTCTGCTCAGCTGTGTATCTCATCTACAGTAACCCCCGTTATTCATGCCATTAGCATACACTCTGTCATACATCCATCTTTCATTGTCTGTGTCGCCAGGAAGGTGGAGCTTCCTGGATGGTACCTGGCACAGAGTATACTCTAGAAATACGGATCTGTGGGATAAATGTGGAGTCCTGGTGTGGCGCTGTGGATAAGCACTTAATCTTCGGAAGGTCCGTTTGAACCACAAGGTCGATGGTTCAAACCCACCAGTTGCTCTTTGGAAAAAACCTATATAGGGCCGCTGTGGGTCGGAACCAGCTCGATGGCACTGAACAACAACAGAATGAATGAGTGAATGGATGAGAAGGCAAATAAACAAGCGAATGATTGAATTGATGAATGAATGAATGAGGGAAAGTGAATGAGACACTGTGTGAATGAATGAGTGTATGAGTGTGTGAATGAGTGAATGAGCATGAGAGTGAACATGTGCAAGCCTCTGACTGAGGGTGCTCTCTTGCCAAGGCCAGGGCCATGTCACCCTCCTGGCCTTGACCTCCCCACTGATGCCAGGGCCTCCCCAAGTCCCTAGTGAGCTCGCTATTCAATGAGCAGCCAGGGGGCTCTGCCAAGCTATGCCAATAACAGGTCCATCTTTGATATGGGGCCACTCGATCCTCTGCATGATGGGGTTAACAACACCCCTCCACCCCTGAGGGGCTGTTCACAGGCATGGGTGCAGGAATCAGTCCAGACAGGTGGGGTGTGCAGTGCCTCTACAGTGCACCAGGCCAAGAGTCAGGGACAGTGCTGGTGGCTCTTTACACAGCCCTTGTCTTAGGCAACCACAGTAAACGGAAGTGACAGTGACTAGCCCACCGTATGATCTTTATTTCATGGACCAGCATGGGGTGAGGCAGCTTCCGAGGGCCTACCATTTCACAGAGGCAAGTGTCACTCTGTGGATTTAGTCTCTACAGGAAAAGGACAGCCCCTTAATTCTCAAAAACAAAAATTCCACTGCCAAAGAGCAAGCCTCGAGTGAGTAGGCAGCCTGCCTCCTCACAGGTAGGGGCAGTAGAGCCAGCTTCTGGGAGCATCTGGAGATGGGAAGAGGATGGGATAGAAGACCCTACCCCCTACTCTCCCCACCCCTACACAGACACCCCTGCACCCCTCCCCCTTTCTTCTCTCTCCTGTTTCAACTGGGAGAACAAGCAATTAGACTTCTAGAACCACTGTTTCTTCCCAAAGTGCCAGCTGCATGGGTGATTTTTCAAAGTGCTGCCTGTCTAGGGCTTGACAGCGCCTCAGGTGTGCGAGCTGGGAGAGTCCCAGACTTCATGAAAGCAGCCTGCAGATCCGTCACTCACCAACGCCCACCCGTCCCTGCGAGACAAACTCCTGCCCTCTGCCTGGAACTTCACAGAAGAATCTGACTCACCTTGTAATGGCGGGGAACAATCACTCTCTGGGGGACTGCAAGATCTGGGGAGGGATAATCTTTATAAGGAGCACTGGTATGGTGCATTGGATTAATGCGCTAGACTGCAAAGTTGTTTGAACTGCAAGGTCGGCAGTTCAAGCTCACCAGCTGCTCCTCGGAAACCCTATATAGGGTTACTATGGGTCAGAACTGACTCGACAGCACTTAACAACAACCTTTAAAGGAGTCCGGGTGTGGCGCTGTGGGATAATGTGTCGGACTACAAACTCAGATTAAACTGGTCTGGGGGCTGATCTAGACCCGCACGATGATCTCTGATCTCGCTGACCCAAGGCCAACAGCCCAGCTTAGAAACACACCAGTTCCTTAAAGTTCTTTCTGTTCCTTTCTCACCTAACTCCCAAGGCACTCTGAGAGGGGGTGGGCAAGTCCAACAAATAAGGAAACAAATGCCCAGAGGCTGAATGACGTGACCAAGGTCACAGGGTCAGCTGGCAGTGAAGCTAGGAACATATCTATTTTATCCCAATTTAAATATATATATA
>NW_006408943.1:521039-558531 GCF_000296735.1 Chrysochloris asiatica | reverse complement strand
TTGTCGTTGTTGTGTGCCTTCGAGTCGGTTCCCACCCATAGCGACTCTGGGTTTTAGGTTTTTGAGCAGCAGCTGGTGAGCCTGAGCTGATGATATTATGGTTCAAACGGACTTTGCAGTCCAGCTCATTCACTCACAAAGCCACACCAGGACATAGACATTAATTGTACCATAACTGCTATTGTTGTTTTTAAGTGCCATCAAGTCGATTTCGACCCACAGAGACCCTGTACAAGGTTTCCAAGGTACAGCTGGTGAGCTTGAACCACCGACCTTGCAGTTCAAACGAATTTGCAGTCTGATGCATTAGCCCACAGTGCTACACCAGGACTCCCTAGTAATAGCAAATAACTGGAAAGAACCTAAGTTTCCGTCAGTAAAAGAATGATTTGTTTTAAAGATACATGTTAAAGACAACTGAGGAAATTTAAATATAGCCTGGATAATTTTTCTTAGTAACAAACTTTTCTAAAGTGTCTGAGAGAATAGTAGAATATGTTTGTGTTGGGGAATGTGTGTCTTTGTAGATGTGTGTTGAAGCAGTTTAGGGTAAAAGGTCGGGATGACAACTTTCAAATGATTCAAAAGACGTACACAGAGAAAACAGAGATGGCAACATTTTTCACCATTGTGGACTAAATAAAGGTAGTAAGTATAAGGGTATAAACTCCACCAGTCTTTAAATTTTTGTAATACAAAGCTAAGTGAGGGAAACAAGAGAGCAGGAGGAGCTGGGCTTGAGCCCGGGTCTCCTGACTCCTCAGCCCCCACTCTTTTTAAGTTTTTATTGTCAGGTTTACATGGGAGAACATCAGCTTTACACTCATCCTATCGTAGTTCGTTTCATTGCAATGATTACAATCCTCTCCATGCATCATCAAACAACCAAAGTGTACACCACACAGGCCCACTCCCTGGCCACCAGCACACAGCTCTTCTCCCTCCCTGAGTCCAGTGTCCCCAGCCACTCCATCTGTCCAAGTCATTGTCTCTGTCTCCATCCCTGGCGTCATTGCCTCTCTCCCTCAACCCCCACTCTTGTTGCAGATGGCCCTTCTTCATGATCCCTACAAGTCACAGAACTTCCTTTCCCAGAGCCCCTCAGCTGTCCAATCGTTCCAGCCATGGTACTGTCGTGACAGCAAAGAGGAAGACCAACCAGAGGCCCAGAGAACATTGGGTGAGCTTTTCTGCAGGGAAGAAACTGTCCCTCTCTTACACTGGGCTGAAGGCTGCTCGCTCAAGCAGGACTGGACATCAGGGTCTGCCTACTGTGTAACAAAGTCCAGGTCCCTCGGGAAGAACACTAGGCGGGCCACAGCCTGTGCTGTCAGGTCCTTAAAGGAGTTGGAAGCTGGTCTCCAAGTCCATGGGGAGTGGATCACAAAACGACCTAACCCAAAACCAAGGCCCAGGCACGCATAGGTTTCTTTATGCTCACCCTGTGAGCACAGCCAAGCTGCAGGTCCCATCCAGACACACACACAGGAGCTCTCTAGGAGAAGTGGCTGCAGCATGATGGAAAGTGCGCTGGGAAGAAACAGAGCAATTACTGATCTTTGCCCAAAACATAGGAAAGTCAATTCCTGAGAGCCCAGACAGGGTGGAGTTAAAAGTCCACGGCCCTGTGCAACCGTGACCCCTGCAGAGGACTGGGGAGCCAGCCCACCCCATAGCAGCCATCTCCTGTACAATGTAGAACTCTGTCCTCAGGCCTGGATGGACTCACCAGCCTGAGTGTCCCCAGGCGCATTTCCCTCAAGGGAAAAACAGGTGTAGGATGAAACTGTCAGAGAAAAGACGTGTACAAGTTTAGTGTTTTTGCATAGTAACTTTAAAAACACATGTAATCATGCCAGTATAAATAGTGCATATCAAATAAATAGTCTATCTGTATAAAATGCATTGAGACATAATTTTATCACATAAGATGATGCATAAAATATATTTTGTTAAAGTCAGCAAGTCATTTTGTTGAAAGCAAATTAATGTTCTTATCCCAAGGATGGCGCAAGTGAAGGGGCCTGTGCTCAGTCTGGGTCTTGCTCTACAGGTGAAGGGTTAGCAGTAGCGTGACTGGACGTGGTGTCAAACGATGATGGTCCCTCCACCCCTTCCTAGCCGCCATATCTGCAGAGTGTTAAGGAGAGGATGAGCTGTTCCCCTGGCTGACGTGAGGGCTGCATGTTCCCCACTAGGTGTCCCTTTACTGGTAGATGACCTTCACACAAAAAGTCTCTTCATTTTTGTCTTCATGGTCGTTGATGTAGATCAGAATCTCCTCCTCCCCAGGCTTCTGACTAGGGGCGAATCGTAGGCCGATTGTATAGGTTTCCCCTCCTCCAACCTGGAAAAAAATGAAAGCAAACTAGCTGCCATTCCGTCAAGTTCAACTCACAGCAAATCTCTCATGTTTCAGAGAGCAACTGTGTGCCAGAGTTTTTTCAAATGGTTGCTTTTTCAGAGGCAGATCTCTAGACTTTTCTTCAGAGGTGCCTCTGGGTGGCTTCAAATCACCAACCATTTGGTTAGTAGGAGCTCTGGTACTGTGGTGGGCTGCTAACCTCAAGGTCAGCAGTTTGAATCTACCAGAGAAGGATGAGGCTTTCTGCTCTCGGGATGATTGATAGCCTCAGAAACCCTATACAGGGTTCCTGTGACAGCACACCACTGTCACCAGATCACTTAACTGTCTGCGCCACCCAGAGACGACACTGAGCCAGAAAGATCCAGAACCACTGTGGTCAAAATGGAGTGTGTCCTGCTTTTTCCTAGTTACTTCACGCACACGGACACCTACTTCAAGCCGACACTAGGTTGTATGGGCCAATGAAGAATTTTAAGCCCCTTGTTGTTGTTGTTGTTGTTAAGTGATGTCGAGTCGGTTCCGACCCATAGTGACCCTGTAACAGGGTTTCCGAGGGTGTAAATCCTTACGGGAGTAGAAAGCCTCATCTTTCTCCCGCGGAGCGGCTGGTAGTTTCGAACCGCTGACCTTAAGATTTGCAGCCCGATTCGTAACCACTACGCTACCAGAGCTCCTTTTAAACCCCTTAGGACGTACCAAAAGCATTGCCTAAGACACTGCTAAGCGTGAAAGACGAAGCTCCTTAACGAGATGAACTGACACCGTGGCAGCGACAATGGCTCAAACACAGCAAAGACCGTGATGATAGCGCACCACTGGGCACTATCGCGTTCTGTTGTGCATAAGCTCACTCAGTGGGAGCAGACTCAAGGGCTCTAACAACAGCAACCACACCTAACAGGGCGCTCTGCTGCACTTCCCCTAAGATACAGTGCACAGCAGTCCTTCTGAGAGACAAGGGGTCTGCCGGACAGTTCTACATAAACTGACCAGAAACCATGGAACAGAAGAGGCTGGGCCATGCCCTGCGATGGGGCTAGGAAGGTAGGCCTCAAAAGAACTTATACATCATGAGCCCACCTGCGGTTTTAAGGACTTATCCCATAGTTCACAGGGCCACATTGCACACTGCTGTGTGGACTGAGCAGTCCCTCACTATGGTCACTATTGAGCTTCTAGAATAGGCCGGGATCTGGGAGAAAGGGGCCCCGGAACCTCCGTCGCCAGTACATCAGCCCCACCAGTCTCCAAAGTGCCCAGGGCACCCCCGCACCTGGAAGGAGTCCTCCTTGAACTGCAGCAGGTCAGGGTGGTTGCTGAGCAGGTGATACACCCTCCGGGAGGGGTAGGGATTGGTGTAAGTGATCCGCTTGTTGGCTCCTTTCCCTTGGCCCGCTGTCATGGTGATCTCAAAGGCCTGAGTAGGGAGAGAGGGCAGGGGCACTGTGGCCATCCCGGCCATCTCCAGTGCTTCGGGAGTCTGCTCTGCGCCGGCCAGCCCTTGAGCTGGGACACAGCAAGGAGAGGCGTAAACATGTGTCCCAGCCCCCAGCCTTACATGGAAGGACATCCTCCAGGTGACCCTGCACCACCCGTCCAGGCAGCCTCCACACAGCAGCACTAACCTTGGAAATGAGAGGCTGGCGGCACGAGAGACATATGAGCCAGGAGGCCACCAGCTGGTGGAAGTCCACGTCAATGAGGTTGAGGTGGATGAACCGGCTGCCGGCCCGACGGGGCCGCACACCCACATGCAGGTCCTGCACGCCGTGAGGGGGCAGCACGAAGACACCTTTGGGGTCTGTCTTTGATAAACACAGGAGAGAAGCAAGGTCAGGGTGCGCTCTCCCATGAGCACAAACAAGAAGTCTCTGGAGTGGCTGCGGGGGGTTCGCTGGGAGGAGAGGTGGAGCGGAGGGGTGTGTGGTGGCAGTACTACCCAGGGGGGACCAGGTCCTGCATACAGCAGACACAGTCAGAGGGGAGACAGAAGCCCTTAGCCTTGTGAGTCAATACTGCAGCACCTCGGGGTTCCTGTGGAGTTTGGTCCTCCCTCCTATGTTCTACCTCAGCCTCCCACTTAGTGCCTTGGTGCTCTCTCACCATCCAGAGGCAAAATTAAATCAAAAACCCCAGGTAGCTGCTGTGGATTAGACTCTGACCCCAAGTGCAACAGAAAAACACTCAGAGCTGATTTTTCAGTAGATCACCAGGTCTTTCTTCTGAGATCTGGGTGGATTCGAACCTCCAACCTCTCCTTAGCAACCAAGCACATGAGCTGTTTATGTTCATTCCAGTGACTATAAGTATTTCGTTTTCAACAGTCGTACAGGTTTGCCTTTGGGGTTTACATCAATCATCCTATGAGTGACACCATTAGTAAAAGGGATTCTGGTGAAAACACATTTTGTTATGAAATGCCTTATAAAAGCCCATCACCAGATCACCCGCTGAACTGTGTCTGGGGCCAGGCCCAGAAGGGTGCAGGAGGGAAAGGCATGAGGTTGGTCCAGTGGCCCCCACTCAGGACATACCTTCAGCTCCTGGGGGTGTGAGGTGAACGCTTTCACTTTCCTAACTGTCTGTGTCCCTCGAAGGACCAGGGACAGACGGGTCAGCTGGCCTGTGACACAGGAGACATCCACACGCTGCAGGGAGTGAAGGTAGACCTGCCAGATCTGGAAGGGCGCCGCCAGCCAGCGATCCCTGTGACCGGACACAGGGGTCTGGGTCTGCGCCCACCCAAGGCAGGGGTGGGGAGACCTGGGAAGAGAGGGAGCCCTGGACAGAGGGGTCTGCACCCACCCAAGGACAGGAGGTCTAAGGAAGGGAGGCCCTGGTGGAAGGAGGGGAGCCCTGGGGGATGGAAGCCGTCCTAGAGGACTCCTGAGAGCTGAGCACGGACACAGGCAGGAAGTATTGTCCATCCAGAGGCTGGCGCAGAGACAGAGGGATAAGGGGCCTAAATGCCCACCTCCCATCTAAGCTGAGGGTTCTAGAGCAGCTGTGGCCTATTCTTCACCCTACTCTGTACCAGGGTGGGGGTCAGGGTGGGGGTCCAGAACCAAAGGAAGGCGTGCAGGACAATGAGCATTCCTCCCCACCACCACCGGCACCCGGAGCAGCTCAAATCCCTAAGCAGAGTCCTGACTGAGACAAAGTCCAGGGGGCCTGGAAAGGACTTGGGCCTGGACACAGTGGAAGACCCTGCCAACCCATCACTGGACTTGTCCCCTGCACCCCGCCCACTCTTGGAAACACGACAGAAATCCTCCAGTTTGAAGCAGTTTTAAAGGGCCCTCAAAGGAGTGGGAACTGGAGAGCACAGTGACTCCATACAATAAACACTGAAATGCGAACCACAAGGTCGCCAGTTCTAGCCCACCAGCTGCTCCATGGGAGAAAGATGAGGTTTTCTTCTCCTGAAAAGATTTACAGCCTTGGAAACCCTTTACAAAGTAGCTATGAGTTGGAACCCACTCAGCACTTAACAACATCAGCAAAGGGGTGGGAACCAGGACTCAGGAGAAAAAAGGAGTGACCTAGCTATTTGCCCTAGTGGAAGAAAGAAAGGGGGGTTGGATCCTAGTCCCCAGACTTTAAACACCTTGGGGGCTTGGGGGGACACAGCTCAGTATACCCAGCTCCACACTCTAGGAAAATAACTAGGCTGCTGGGTACAGATGGGGTAAAGGCGCCATGTCTCTTTCTTTGGGACCTGGTCCCTTGGATGTGAGCCTGGAGGGAAACTGTCCCCGCATCCACACCCCAATGGCCAACTAGGCCATCTGTGCCACCCAGAGCAGAGAGGATGCCCCCCACCCCAAGGCGCCTCCCAGCACAGAGCCTCTACTCCCATTCACAGCTCTGGACCTGCCACCTTACTGCTCCTCCCACTGTCCCCTGGGTTTGTTACTCACGAGTAGATGGAAACAAAGAAGTCTTTTGTCTCAGGGCTCGGACCACTGGCCACCTTCAGGAACACATCTCGGGGCTCCCCCGGGCCCTGCCAGCAGACAATGTGGCCAGTGGTGCACACCCTCTCTCTCCCATCCTCCCTCTCGCCTATCCCCCAACATCCAGATCCATGCAGAGTGAGAGCAGGTGGGACCAGACTCCCTGCCCACAGCAGATTCATTCCAGTATGCATTATTATGGTTTGCTTTTGTTCTTCACTGCAAAAGCGAAAATCATTAGCTTCTTGATTTTATATTGATTTTGATCATTATAATCTGCAGAAGATTTTATCCAGTTTCCTAATCAGCCCTGATATGACTGTTGCCTTTATCTTTACACAATGGCAATTAATACAGGCCTTAATTACCTCCACTCTATTCCCTCCTGCTGCATACCTTTCTAAATTAAAATTCAAATGATCAAAGAACCGATCTGCTAGCAGAAAGGAAAATTCATTCACAAAACTCTCACAAGGACGTCAGCATAGCCTTTAGCACCTTGGGAAGCAGCATGTAGCCTAGACTCTCAGATAAAGAGGGAGTCAGGAGATGGGGGTGATGATGGCTGTGTGAGTTCTGTGAGGAACCTTGGCTGCCCCCCCCAGGCAGAGGCCACAGCAGACATACCACATTCTGGGTTTCACAGATGACGTTGGGGTCACTACATCGAACATGGATTGAGGGGTCCTCGCCGGGTGCTCCCACAGGGCCACCTGGAGCAGAAAAAACATCAGAACATACATACGTCTTTCTCCACTGCCCGGCCTAAGTGGCAGATACCCTGGCAGCACTCCACATCTCGATCAATGCTCAGGGCATGCCCAGACTGACACGGGGGCGCTCAAGAGGTGCCTGCAGTGAAATAGACAGATGGACAGATACCACAGAGGGGCAGAGTGACCACTTCAGCTCAAGCCTGGCCCACCAACTCTTAGCCACCTGCTCAGGGGAGATAAAAACTGACCAGTGGAGGTTCCACCAAGCAGGGGACCTGCTTCTGAAGGTAACCTCGGGGAAGTCAGTGGGTCCATGGGCTAAGGACTCAGGGGTCACACAGGTCTCCCATCCCAAGCCTGTGTCTCCGCAGACCTGAACTTTGTAGAAGGGTTGACCGGTCCTGCTACGAAGAAGGAAACCACCATTTCAAATAACAAGGCAGGTGTTCGCCTGCAGTTCACTGACGGGCATGTCCACCAGGGGACAGCCTGACCACTTGCCTGGAAGCGTGTGCCATGGGGGCAGGCGGATGGACTTCTTCAGGAAGGTGAGCTCCGGGTGATAGAAGCGGAAGACCTGGTCCACCACATGGGGCTGGGGCTCCACGGCCAGGCAGAGCATGGCCAGGGGCTTGCCGCTGTTTGCCCGGAAGGTGACCTGCCGAAAGAACAGATGTCAAGTCAGGACTGGTGTGGTGGGTTGGAGCGGCTTCTTGCACTGTGTCTCCTTCTAACAAGCCCTAAGACTGGGGAGGACAGCCTTGGAAATGCATGCAAGGTAGACCCTGACACGTCAAGAGGAAACCCCACTCCTGAGCTTGGGTTTAGTGGCTCTTGGCTTTCCTTCCCACCTTTCCATCTTTAAACGGCATTTAATTTGGTTTTGCCTTTGGGAAGCTCCTATGAAACACACTGCAGTATAGGTGTAATTCCACACCTGTGGGGTTCACTCAGCCTTATGGTTCTGGCTAGGAGCTCTCCAGATACCACGGTATGACCTCCAGGACATAAATTCATGCATGCACACATACACACATGGAATAAGGGAGCATGGGAGAAGGTCAAGGAACGGAAGTTTAAACTTTCTGAATACATTCTGCTTAGTAGTTTGACTTTGGACTTAAGTAAATGTTTTCATTAATTAAAAAAGAAACTAAATCAGTTTTCAAAAAAGAAAAAAGGGATCCTCTTATATTGAAATGTGGGCTCCTGGTGGGGTGCTGTAGGATAAGTACAGGACTGCTAACCACAAGGTCAGCAGTTTAAACCCACCAGCTGCCCTTGGAAACCTTATACAGGATCACTATGAGTTGGAACCAACTTTACAACAGCTACAACATCTGCTAAAGGAGTCATGGTGTGACAGTGTTAGATAAGCACTTGACTGCTAGCCACAAACAAGTCTAACAGTTCAAACCCACCAACTGTTCCTTGGAAACCTTACACAGACCGGGTCACTGTGAGTCAGAACCAACTCGCCAGCACTTAGCAACAACAATATATTGATAATAAATGAACTTAATTATATATTAATATAGTTGGTGAAATAATGAAGAATTCTTTAAGTCAATTCAAAACATAATTATTTTGACTAGACAGTTGGCACTCCATATTCGCATGTCCTACAGCCACTGATCCAACCAAGCAGATAGGAAATATTCAAAAAAGCAATTAAATGGTTAAAATAATGCTTCAAAGACTAGCTGTTGTTGTTGTTAAGTACTGTGGAGTCGGTTCCGACTCATAGTGACCCTGCACAGGGTTTCTGAGGCTATAAATCTTTAAAGCAGAAAGCTTCATCTTTCTCCCGTGAACGGCTGGTAGTTTCGAACTGCCGACCTTAATGTTATTAGCCCGATTCATAACCACTGTGCTGTCTATAGTATTTACATTATATTAGTTATTAGCAGTAAGCTAGAAATCATCTAAAATAGATGGGAGGGCGTGTGTAGACTCTGTGCAAACACGATGCCATTTTATAGAAAGGTCTTAAGCATCTGCAGATGTCACATCAGGAGTGTTGGGGGTGTCCTGGACTCAATCTCTCATAGACTCCAAGGGATGACTGTGTATCATTGGTGAAACACATTCTGAGGTCATAAAGAACCTCTCAGAATGCTTGAACTACAGTGCTCTTGCTAGTGAACTGGCACTTTGAAAGCCATACATATGCATAAACCCGCAGGGCTAGTGGCACCAGGGCCAAAGGGGTTTGTCCAGTGTGGTCAGCAGGTGGGTTACATACAGGAAGGGAGCAGACTGTGACTACACTGAAGATGATGGGAATTCCCGCTAACCTCAGTGGGAATTACAGACAGGGAGTGAGGGTGGATAGAGGAAGGCCTGTGGTACTGGATGGGAATTGGGGGTGTGGTATGCTTCATGGTCTGTAATCTGCAGACAGATACAGAACTAGATATTCGTGTGTGTGCCCTGTCTCTGGAAAGGGCCTGTGAGACACAGCACACTATACCATCTGAGCCGAAACTGCACTCCAGACCTGTGAACATATTGTGGGGTGACTGGGGGAACGTGGGTGTGGCTTGAAAATGAGCTGACATCAGAGTTGGTTCCTGTTTTGAGGGTCCTGCTGTGGCTACGTGGAAAAGTGTATGATTTTGAGGTGTGGTGCTGTGGGATAAAGCACTGGACCACAAGGTCTGTTTGAACCACAAGGTTGGTGGTTTAAACTTGCCAGTCGTCTCTTGGAAACCCTGTGCGGGGTGACTATGAGTCAGAATGTACTTGACGGCACTTAACAACAACAAATATTACACTGCATGGAAAAATAGGGCACTGTGTCGATAACTCATTCTCAAATTGTTCAAATATATGCAGAAAGTGAGAAGGTGAATGTGGTAGAAAGTTAATAATGGGGATATCTGGGTAAACACACATGGGAAGTCCTCGTGCTATTCTTACTTAAAGTTTGGAATGAAAAAAAGCTGAAGAGCTCACTGGAAAGGAATCCCACTGGCCAGAAAGAGGGCACTCTTCACTGTGAAGAAAAACAACTGTCCAAGGCCTGAGAAACACATCGCATACTAAACTCAAGTTCCCAAGGAGACTCCAAAAAAATCAATCCTGGTTGGAAGTTGCTAGGCCACAATTCATTATAGTGAAAGCTGACACAAGGAAAGAATCACACACTTGTCCTGACCCTGCTGCACAGGCTGCTTCAGGGCAGCAAATGCAGACAGGAAAAGCTCTTGGTGACTTGCAGCTAGGAAAGACAGGCGGAAAGACAGACCTGGCAGAGTAGCGGGGGTGGGCAGTGGAGAAGGTACAACACATGCATCTGGTGCAGGCCCTGAGTGGGTGATCCTATAGCAGGGCTACAGGCAGACTCTGGAGACAGGAGATGGGGACAGGGATCCTGACCCATGGAAGGTGAGCATGTGGACAATGTTGGGCGAGAACCGGCCTGGCACTCACCTGGGGCAGTGATGGTAGCTCTGAGGGGAAGGAAAGCATGCATATATTATACATTTATCCTCTGTGGACACTAGGCTGCCCTATCCAGACAAGAGTTGCACAGATGTGGTCTCAGCCCGGAGCAGAGGCAGGTAAGGGCAACTGCACAGCTGAAGAGTTACAGGATTTCTTTTAAAGTTCAAACTATCACAAGACCTGTCTTCCAAAGTGGTTAAAGTTGCTTCTGAAGCTCTTATATAATGACAGGGACCAAGTTCTGGTGGGGATGCCCTGAGAGCCAAGGAGTGCAGCCTTACAGTACCACGTGCCCTTTGGGAAGGTCATTCAGGACCACATCTTCCTGCTGGGAGGTGTCAAGCCCACACAGATAGTACTGATTCTGCACCACATGGTAATGCAGGCCTACAAATGCCTTCACAGTGCCAAAGAGGCTTCCACACTGGCCCACCTACTCAGGAGTGATGAGAAAGATCCACTTCTGGGTGCCCTCAGCCCTGGGCCCTCCTTTATGAGAGGTAGAAGATGGGGGCCGGGAGGACGAGGGGTCACTCACGGTCCACTTCTTTCAGTCCTGCTCAGACCACGAGACAGCTGGGCTCCCTACCTTAGCATGTTTCGTGAGTGCTGTGCTTAACTTCTGAGGCGATTCGGTGTCTGTGGCCTGCTCAGACCTCAGTTCACCCTGTGAGGAACCAATCAGCACGAGCAGGTCAAAGTGGGGTCACAGGTAAGGAACGCTTCTACTTGGGATCACAGCTGCCATGAGGAGGCGCCAGACTTGGGGCCCCAGTGCAATACCTCCGTTACTTCTCTCAGTAACTCTCAGGGACAGCTGCTCTGACAATCACCCAGCCTGACACCACCCAGTTAAGGAAAGACAGGTGCAACATACAGCCCAGGTCTGCCACTGTCCAGAGCCAGTAGCCCAAAAAGGGCACCCAAGGGTCCAGCAGTGCCATCTGTGAGCCTTTGGTGATACCACAAGCCCATCTGATGTGACAATTACCCAAGAGGACACACACACTCTAGGTGTCCCCCAAATCTGTCCCAGCACCCCCACACTCCCTTTACACAGCCTTTATGAAAGCTTGCAGGCTTGCATTTCACATAGAGGAGAAATAGCATTAACTGGAGAATGTAAAATGCTAGAAAATCCCAGTCCATTAGCCCTACTGAAAGGTAATAAAGGCTCTTTTTACCCATTTAGTACATTTACTAAGAAGCCAGCTCACCCATCCTGATGACAGGAACCTGGGTATGACCATAGAGTGTAACCAGCCACAGCTACACCAGGCCCGGAAGAAAAGCACCAGCAATGGAAAGGGTCTCAGCATCCCACCCTCACTTAGCCAGATGGAACTGGCCCCAAGGCCCTTATGTGTGGAAGAGTGCCCCCACCTGCATCGCGGCTGGCTGACCAAGAGAGAAAGTCTGGTACTTGAAGGGGATGTGGGCAGTCTCCTTGGGGCGCAGGTAGAGCTGTGGGGCCAGGCCTCCGCCACGCAGATGGAACATGTCCTCCTCCACAGGAGTGAGCAGGCCGGTGGCGTCTTTGTAGTGCCGCCACTCCCTGCTGTCCAGGATGATGCTGGAGAGAGAGGGAGACTGAGCTTGAGGTTGACAAACTTGTTCTGTACACGGGGACTAATCCCACGTGTGCCAGAGAAGAACAGTGCTCCAGAGGGTTTCAACGCCGATTTGGGGAGGTAAATGTCAGGCCTTTCTTACGAGTATCTCTGGATGCACTTGAATCACCAACATTTTTGCTAGCAGTAGAGAATGTTAACCCTTTGCACCACCCAGGGACAAGGGCAGGGTAGAAAGCCTATATCAGCCGAACTAAGAGATGTGGAAACCAGCTTCCCAGGACCCCACAGTGTGCCCACCTGAGCTCTGGGCTGTCGATCTCAATGGTCACTGTGTGCTGTGTGTTGTGAGGGTTCTTCAGGACAAACTCAAAGAACTCGGCAGTGCCCAGGGTGGCGTAGAGTGTGTGCTGGGTGGTGATGGCCAGGCTCAGCAGGCCGGCAATGCCCTCGGCCTTCCTGCGCTCACGGTAGGCCTCGATGACCCGCAGGTCCCTTAAGTGTTGTGCACGGACACTCTGCTGGGCCTGTGGGTACAGGCAGACAGGAGCTGACCAAGTCTGGGAACCAGCCTTCTATGCTCTACTCTGGGTATTGGGGGAACTGGTCCACCTACAGCTCTGGGGCTGTTTCTCACGCTTCTCATTTCTTTCCAGGTGGTTCTCAGTCTCTGTCCTCAGTGCCTCCACCCAAGCAGGGGAGTGCCCCCCACACCCCATGCCACAGCCTCACCAGCACACGACCCCCGTACCTGCACCGTGACCCTCACCAGCACATGACCCCCGCACCCACACCGTGACCCTCACCAGCACACGACCCCTGCACCATGACCCTCACCAGCACACTGCTCCTCCGGCCGTCAAGCTCCCCTTCAGACTCCTGCAGACGCACCGACCGCATCCGCTCTAGCTTACGCCTGCGGACAGCATCTGACTCTCGGCCTGCACTGTGGGGGTTCCGGCTCCCCAGCTGCATATGGGTGAACAGCATGGCAGCCAGCTCACTGTCCACGTCGGCCAGCTTCTGGGCCTGGACCACACGGCTTCCTGCTGAAGAGTGTAAGAACGACTACGAGTCAGCATGTCCTGGGAGGGAGGCCCACAGCACCTCAGGCCATCCTGCCGGTCAGAACTGGGCTGATGTCAGCTGCTGGTAAAAAGGTAATAGCCCACCCTGACCTCCACAGCCCCCCAGGCCGACCTCTCACTCATACCTCACCTCCACAGCCCCACCAATGCCAGCCTTTGACATAAGAGGCCTTTCGGTCTGAAACCCTAGGCACATGTTCATTAATATACCACTGGGTGACTTTCTAGGAAAAACTTAGAACTTAAGAACCTCATACCCTTAGGAGTTTCACAGGGCCTGCCTCAGCCTAACTCGCGGCTTCACCTCTCTGCCAAGACACCCAATTCCTCAGAAAACAGGGAGGTGCCAACAGCACCCAAACCCATTGCACCCCACCACCCGTCCATGCTCTCAGACACCTGTGGGGGAGTGTTGTGAGCCCCGAATCCTGTTCAGGAAACAAAGGCTCCAAGAAGTTTATGCCTCTGGCCCAAGAGTTCTGTGGCCGGGCCAGATGGAAACAAGCTCCCGTTAGCCTCTCATTGTGGCCCCCAACTGTCTTCCAGGACAGCCTTCTCCTGAGGGGCAGCTCCACTAAGTCCTGGACACACAGGAAATCTTTTTAGCAGCTCAAAGAAGCCAAAAAGGGCCTGGCACTAACAGAGGACCAGCCAGCCCAGAATGCTGCTGCATTTTCCTCCATGGGACAATGACCCTGTGCGCCGGACAAAGTCACATATCACACATGCATGAAACATCTGATGCATTAGGTCCAGGACGATCACTAAATGCAATATGGATGGGGTGTGTGACATACAACATCTCAACTTGGCCTGGGGTCCTTTCTGGCCCTCAGGTACCAACATCAGGGTGGGGCCTCCCCTGGCTCCCACCTTCTCTCATCTACACCCTCAGATGCACGATGACAATTCACCTGCGGTGATCCCATCTTCCTCCCCTTACTTGCTTACCTCTTCCTCTGTTACACTCAAGACAGGTACCATTTTCCAGGTTCCTGCCACCACTGTATTTGAAAGTCATTTAATCGCTTTTCAAATCACCACGCATTGGTTATTTTTATTAGTTGTTGTTGTTGTTGTTGTGAAGTACCGCCACGTCGGTTCTGACTCACAGCGACTCTGTATAGGGTTTCTGATGAGCAGCTGGTGGGTCTGAACTGCCAACCTTGTGGTTTGCAGCCCAGTGCTGAGGCTACAGCGCCACACCAGGAGTCCGCGTTGGTTTGTTATTAAGACAGGTCGAGTCAGTTCCAACTCATAGCAACCGTGTATAGGGTTTCCAAGGAGTGCTGGTTAGCTTGAACCACTGACCTTACAGTTTAAACCGATCTTGCAGTCCAGCACATTAACCCAAGCGCCACACCAGAACTCTAAGACATCTTAAATGGGGGTGGTGGTGGTGGTGTGCTGTGGAGTCAGATCTGACTCATAGCGAGCCTGCATAGGGTTTCCAAGGCTGTGATCTTTATGGGAGTAGGAAGCTTCAACTTTCCCTTGTGGAATGGCTAGTAGTTTTGACTGCTGACCCTGAGGTTAGCAGCCCAACTTGTAACCACTATGCTACCAGAGCTCCTTGACATCTTAAATAGCCACCTCAAATGAGCATTTTGCCTGTCTCTTGGGGATGAGTTGGCGCCCAGCCTGGAAGTGCCTGAGCTGCCTCAGCCTGCAGTCCTGTGGTCACAAATGCTCTCCCAGTTCCATGAAACCAGAAACAACATTCCCGAGTGCCGGTGTGAAGCAGCATTCACTGAGAGTCAGGAAGCTTTGATGTTACACACTTCTGCCTTCCAGAGCTTTCTAATGCAGCACCTTCCACCCTGTGGTTTTGATCAAAGGAGGGGCTGGAGGACCAGTCTTGGAGACTGCAAGCAAATGCTTGTGGTTCAGGTTCGGCTGGGTGTAGGTTTTAGGAATAATCTCAGCCCTGTGCTTGGAGGGCTGAGATGTCCCAAATCTCCCCAACCCACAGAGACCACACTCCATCCTCCTGGTGGTCAGAGATGAACTGACAGCAGGAAGTCCAGGTTCTAGACCAGCTTCCTCACATTCCACCAGGTATCTGAGCAGGCCAGCTGACCTCTCTCTGCTTCAATGTGAACATAAGGGTGCTGGGCCAAGACTGTCAGTTCTCTTCCCAGGAGATGTGCAAAGACTCACAGAGTTCTGCCTTAGGTTTCAGGAGGCTCGTGGGGTCCTCCATGCTTCCAAGGACCCTCGTGCCTGATCAAAGGCCCAGGAACAAGATGGTCCCCAAGACCCTTCCAATTCAAAAAAGCCTAGGCCCGGCCTACTCTCCAGGAGCATGTGTGAAAACCTAAGGGTTGGCAGCCCAGAAACACCAGGAAGCCCCCCAACAGCTTTGGATTCAGACTTGATGATCTAGCACATCTGGGGAAATGCTACTTAAAGGGCACTTTCCACTTTCAATTCAAATGACAAGTATTTCATATTCAAGATGGTAGGGTCATCTTAAGGGGACGCAAACACCCCAGAGCTTCCTCACTGTGGGGAGCATGTTTACCAAGCCCTAGCCTTAACAATTAGTTTAGTCCTCCTCCTCCCAACACAAGGAGCATCAAAGTCATTTTTGAAAATCAGTCTATGTTATTCCTGACCTTTCCTTCAATTCTTCTTCTCTGGAAGAGGTGCAGCTACCCCAAACAAATGCCACTCTGAGAAGGACAACTTCTCTATGAGAGTCACACAGACCCTAGCTAGATTAGTAGGGTGAGTACATATGACCTGCAGGCCAGGAAGAACCAGTGAGGCATGGCCCTGGTCTGCAGCCAGGCTGCCCAGCTCCTACTGAACCAGAGCATGGTTGTCCCTTCCCCGCCCCCAGCACCACACACACCATTTCCCATCCTCTGCCACCCACCCCTACTCACGTCTTGGGGAAGCCCTCGAGAGAAGACTGCCTCCTGGGAAGCCTCCGGTCCCATCGTTAGAGATGACCCTCGATCTGGATGGTGGTAACGAGCGGGAATGTTTCACACCTGGCTCACATGCATGACCTAAAACACACCCCAGCAAAAAATATGAATGCCCCAAAAGAGGCAGCTGAAAAACAGCAATGTAATTCTCCATGAGAGTTCTAGCTCCCCAGTGTCCTGTGGTGGTGGTGGTGGTTATGTGCCGTGCAAGTCGGTTCTGACTCATAACAACCCTGTACAGGGTTTTCGAGGCTGTAAATCTTTAAGGGAGCAGAAAGCCTTATCTTTCTCCCACGGAACAGCTGGTAGTTTCGAACTGCTGACCTTGAGGTTTGCAGCCCAATTCGTAACCACTATGCTACCAGAGCTCTATTCTGTGCTTGTTTTGCATCTGAGAGGTGGCAGGCAGAGCTTGTTTTCCTTGGAACAATTCCAACTCCAGTGTTCAGACTCTCACCTTCAGCAGCTGTTGCGCTTCCTGGGGACGGACGAGAGCACGTGACACCAGGTTTGATTCCCAGTCCTGGTAGGTCCACTATAGCTCGGCCTCTGACTGCCTATCATCAGGGGCAGGCCTCCATGCACTTCTCCGCCAAGGGTCAGACTTCAGATGCCTTTGACAGCCAAAGATGCTCCACAATGGAACCTTCGCTGGAGCTGCCCAGGAAAGGCAGCTTCACCAGGAAAAACCTCTGTCTGACATGTTCTCCACTGACTGAGCTGTTAGTGGGGTCTGTTCACTCAGCCAGCAGGCCGGAATCCCGGGGTACATGAGCAAGGCTCCCAGGCAGGTGCCCCTACCTCCCCGGAGTCCCCAGCTTGGGACTCACTACTTCTGGGTCTGGACTTCACCTCATCTGGAATGAGGCAGACGAGAGTAAAGGAAGGCACATTCCAAATGAACCACAGTTCCAAACACAGGCTGTGACACTGCCCACCTCCCCATTCCCAAGAGGACGATGCTGAGAACTTCCAGGTGTGGCGGAATCCTGGCAGCTTTCCTGGGAGATGATGGAAGGGGGAGCCCCTGCACCTCCCCATTCTCCTAGAAGAGGGAGTGACCTCTACTCAGCTGTGTCCCAGGTCCACCTGCCTGCCCTTAGTCCATGGGAAGTTCCACATGGCAGGCTCAGTGGCTGCTGGGGACACTTGGTGCCATCCACACACACAGTTGCATCAGGTTCTTCTGAGTCAGTGTTGTAACATGTTAGGAAGGCAACACAGACACTCTCTTCAGAAGACCACCTATTGGTTGCTGTTGGGTGCTGTCCAGTCAGTTCTGACACGTAGAACCTATGCACTACAGAAAGAAACACTGTCTGGTCCTGTGACAGCTTTATAATTTTTGTTACAATTGAGCCCATTGCTGCTACTGCTATGCCAATCCATCTTCATTAAGGGTCTTCCTCTTTTTTCACTGACCCTTCACTTTACCAAGCATGACGTCCTTCTCCAGGGACTGATCCCTCCTAATAACATGTTCAAAGTATGAGCGACGAGGTTTCACCATCCTGGCTTCTAAGGAGCATTCTGGCTGTACTTCCTCCAAAACAGACAGTCCTTCAATAGTCTTCTCTAACACCATAACTCTGGTAGCGTAGTGGTTACCAGTCGGGCTGCCAACCTCAAGGTCAACAGTTCGAAACTACCAGCAGTTCCACAGGAGAAACATGAGGCGTTCTGCTCCCGTAAAGATTTACAGCCTCAGAATCCCTGAGCAGGCTCACCATGAGTCAGAATCATCTCCACGGTACTTAACAACAACAACAACAACAACAACAACATAACTCAAATGCATCAACTCTTCTACAATCTTCCTTATTCATTGTTCAACTTTCACACACTATTGAAAATATTGAGGTCGGGCGCACCTTAGTCCCCAAACTGACATCTATGCACTTGAAAACTTTAAAGAGGTCTTGTGCAGCAGATTTGCCTAATGCAACATATCATTTTTTGTGTTGAATTAGGCTGCTGTTTACATGAGTGCTGATTTCTTGGCTGCTGCTTGCATGAGTGTTGATTGTGGATTCAATCAAAATGAAGTCTTTGACAACTTCAATTTTTTCTCCACTTTTATTTATTGGTTCAGTTAAAAGGACTTTTGTTTGCTTTACACTGAGGTGCAACCCATACTGAAGACTGTAATCTTGGATCTTCATCAGTAAGCATTTTAAGTCCTCTTCAGATTCAGCATTGGTAAGGTTGTATCATCTGCATATCACAGGTTGCTAATGAGTCTTCTCCGATGCTGACGCCACATTCTGCTTTATAAAATATAGCCTCTCAGATCATCTGTTTAGCATACAGACTGAATAATAAGTGTGGTAAAAGAATACAACCCTACCACACAGCTTTCCTGATTTTAAACTATTCGGTGTTCCCTTGGTCTATTAGAACAACTCCCTCCTGGTTTATGTACAGGTTCCTCATGAACAAAATTAAGAGTTATGGAATACTCATTCTCTGCAATGTTGTCCGTAGTAGCTTGTCATAATCCACGTAATCGAAAGTCTCTGCATACTCAATAAAGCACAGGTAAACATCTTTCTGGTATTCTCTGCTTTCAACCAAAATCCATCTGACGTAAGCATTGATATCCCTCATTCAACGTTCTCTTCTGAATCTGGCTTGAACCTTTGGCAGTTCTCTTTCAATGTATATTTGCAGCCATTTTTAATAATCTTTAGCAAAAATTTACTTGCATGGGATATTAATAATATTGTCTGATGATTTCCACATTCTGTTGGGTCACCTCTCTTTGGAATGGGCACACATATGGATCTCTTCCAGTCAGCTGGTCAACTAGCCATCTTCCAAATTTCTTGGCAAAGATTAGTGACTGGCTGCAGTGCTGTATCACATTATTGAAAGATTTCAATTTATATTCCATCAAATTCCTGGAAGCTTGTTCTTTGCCGATGTCTTTAATGCACCTAAGACTTTTTCCTTCAACATCACTGGCTCTTGATCATATGCTACCTCTTGAAATGGTTGAACATTGACCATTTCTTTTTGGTACAGTGACTCTGCGTATTCCTTCCATCTTTTTTTGATGCTTTCTGCATCATTCAATATTTTGTCCATAGAATCCTTCAATATTTCAAGTTGAGGCTTAAAATTTTTTTTCAGTTCCCTCAGCTTGAGAAATGCTAAGTGTGTTCTTCCCTTTTGGTTTTCTAACTCCAGGTCTTTGCACATTCATTATATCTGACTTTGTCTTCTCGAGCTGCTCTTTGAAATTTTCTATTCAGCTCTTTTACCTCCTCATTTCTTCCATTTGCTTTAGTAGCTCTATGCTGGAAAGCAAGTTTCAGAGTCTCTTCTGACATCCATTTTGTTTTTTTCCTTCTTTATTGTCTTAATAACCTTTTGCTTTCTTCCTGTATGATGTTCTTGATGTCATCCCAGAACTCTTCTGGTCTTCAGTCTTTAGTGTTTAATCTGTTCTTGATATGATCTCTAAATTCTAGTGGTATATGTTTAAGGTCATATTTTGGCTCTTGTGGACTTGTATTAATTTTCTTGAACTTTAGCCTGAACTTTCAACTACACAATTGATGGTCTGTTCCATAGTCTGCCCCTGGCCTTGTTTTGACTGATGATATGGAGCCTTTCCACTGTCTCTTTCCATATATACAGTCAATTTCATTTCAGTGTATTCTATCCATGTGTATTGGTCTATGTGTATAATCATCTTATATGTTGTTTAAAAAAACGCTTTTGCAATGAAGAAGTCATTGGTCTTGCAAAATTCTATCATGCCATCTCCAGCATCATTTCTATCACCAAGGCAATATTTTCCAACCACTGATCCTTCCTCTTTGTTTCTACCTTTGCATTCCAATTACGAGGAATTATCAATGTATCTTGATAGCGTATTTGATCGAGTTCAGACTGAAGATGTTGGTAGAATTCTTCAATTTCATCTTCACTGGCTTCAGTGGTTGGTGTGTAAATTTGAATAATAGTGGTATTAACTGGTCTTCTTATTGGCGTATGGATATTATCCTATCACAGACAGGGTTGTACTTCAGATCTTGACGTGTTCTGTTTGATGATGAATATGACGCCATTCCTCTTCACCTTGTCATTGTCAGCATAATAAAATATGTGTCTGTTAGATTCAAAATTACCAATACCAGTCCATTTCAACTCAATAAGCCTAGACTATCAATGTTTATGCATTCTATTTTATTTTTGACAATTTCTAACTTTCCCAGATTAATACTTTGTATATTCCATGTTCTGATTATTAATGGATGCTTACAGCTGTTTCTCTTCATTTTAAGCTGTGCCTCATCAGCAAACTAAGGTCCCAAAGGCTTTTCTCCATTCACATCATCATGATCAACTCTACTTTGAGGAGGCAGCTCTTTCCCAGTGTCATTTTGACTTCCAACCTGAGAGGCTCATTTGCTGGCACTGTATCTGACAATATTCTGGTGCTCTTCATCATGTTTCAATATTCAATATTCTGATGCTATCTAACAGTATTCTGCTGCTATTCATAGGATTTTCAGTGACTAAACATTCCAAAATTGTCTGCCGCTCTGTCTTCTTAAACTGTCTACTTCTGGAAGCTCATGTGAAACCTGTATAGCACGGGTGACGTGACCCTACTATTATTTAAAATACTGGTGCTTAGCTTCCAGAATCACAACAACACACAAGCCACCATGGTAGGACAAACAGACAAGTGGTGGAAGTAAATCATGTTGTTTGTTGTTAGGTGCCATTGAGTCGGTGCCAACTCATAGCGACCTTATGCACGGCAGAACGAAACACTGCCCAATCCTGGGCCAACCTCACTATTGTTGCCACGTTTGAGCCCACTGATGCTGCCACTTAGCCAATCCATCTTACTGGGGGTCTTCCTCTTTTTCTCTGATCCTCCACCCTACCAAACATTATAAACTTCTCCAGCGACTAGTCCCTCCTGACAATATGTCCAAAGTATGAGAGACAAAGTTTGGACATCCTGGCCTCCAAGGAGCACTCTGGCTGCACTTCTTCCAACACAGATCTGTTGGTTCTATGGGCAGCCCATGGCACTTTCAATATTCTCCTCCAACACCATGACTCAAAAGCATCAATTCTTCTGTGGTCTTCCTTATTCACTGTCCAGCTTTCGCATGCAAAGGAGATTATTGAAAATACCAATAAAGTATAAAGCCTTCATATTTAGGTCAAAACACATCTTCCCACCAAGTGCCATGATCCTGTCCTGAAAAAATCCTTTGCATGGACAAATATCAATCTCTCACGGCCTGTTCATCTTCTAAGTCAAAGAAGGACGTTCTGGAGCCAGATGGGTACTTGAACTTGCCTGTTCATCAGCCCACTGGGAGGGTCCCAGCCAACATCGTGATGAGCAGGAAATGGTCAGTGGCCTCATAGAGACTCACATGTGTAAGGGCTCAGCAGGTGTCACAAGGACCGAGGGCACTGAGCCTCACAGCCTCCCATGGACCCCAAGCAGTCCACACGTCTTGTTCCTGTGCTGCTTCCCATAGACATTCACGGCCAGGGGATGGCTCCAGGCTGGCAGGTCTTGACCAACTCTCTGTCTTTTCCCACACCATACTGGAATAAGCTACTCAGTCAACCATCAGGTGTCGTGGGCATCTGGCAAGCTGCCTGCAACCTCAGGCACCCTGAGGGAGACCTGCGAATCTTCTGTAGCTTTTGTGGCCACCTTGATTCAGTAGGCTGTAGTGAAGAGTCTCTCTGATCCATCCATTTCTAACAGCAATGACCAGGTAGGTAGGCCTTGGGAGCATGTTCCTCTCTGAGGGGCACATGGAAACCAGGAAGCCACTGCCATGTCAGGCTCAGGTCAGGACACCTCAGGGCTACACTGCTGGAGCTCTGGCCCTCCAAGAGAGCACAGTGACCATTCCTGTGACATGGCAGACGAAGGGCCCTGTGGGCTGCGCTGTGGCCTCCTCTGACCACGGTTACACAGGCCACTCTGGTTTCTGCATGACAGGGATGCCCTGGATTGACAGGAGACAGCAAGGCTGCCCATCATCAGGGTGTGTCGGGGATGGCGAGCTGCCCCAGTGCTCCTGCTTTCAGTGAGATGGGGGCTCCACTGGTGCTCCCCGTGGTGGCCAGGGCAGCCCTTGTGTCCCCAGGACAGCCCCTCCAGGGGGCTGCAGGAGATAAGTGACAAATGGACTACCAGTCACCCATCGTCTTGCTTCACAGCAATGATCCTGGGAACAAAGTAAATAGTATGGTCCCTACAACCTTTATGTGACAAGAGACCATCAAAGGACACATGCAAAGTGGTTGTTTGAAAACACAAAGACCCTGCACAAGATGAGAAGCCACCAGTCCTGTACACATTGCCCTCATGAGAAGATCTACAAGGGAACTGGGGGACTGGCCAATACCACCGCTGCACATCTGCAGTGGATGCTTCTACTTTGGCCTCAAATGTGACCTCCAGGTAAAGGCCTGAGAGCTGGTCGTCCAGGATCAAGGCCCTGCCTTTGATTCCCTCTGCCATCCTGGAGACTTACACAGTCATCAACCAATTTGCAGGCGAGCTCCTCTGCTCAATGTACAATAACTGATTTTATGAAGAAATAAAGGCCACAAGACTTCTTTCTTCTCCCTTGAAACTGCCAAGTTTACCGAGGAAATCAAAGGGCGCTGCACGGTCGCACAGTGCACCAGGTCTGGCGTCTGTCCTTGGCTAATCTCCCTCTGCAGCGCTGCAGCCAGGCCTCTCGAGCTGGGGAAGGCCTACGCTCTTCCCCAAGAGCTTATCTCCCTCTTGCAGGCAAAGTATGAAAATGACAATTTAAGATAGCATATAATGGAGCTAATCTTTCTTCTGCAGATAAGATTTTAGAACCTGGAGTCACTGCACATTTGTGGGGCTGCTGAATTCAATGTAAAAATACCCAGTCAGGCACAGTCTAGGAAGGAGAATGCTCCACGCAACGCCAGGCCTGCCGATGTTAGAGGCGCTTTTGAATCATGTCCACTGCTCACATGTGGCTCACTCATTTCTCCAGGACCTAATTGAGTTTTGCTGCTCCCATATTGTCTACTTCCAAAGCTGCCTTGGCTTTTACATCTGCAAACAAGCAGGCAGACACCCTCCGCCAGACCTAATGAGTTGTATGCTTGCGGCTCCTCAGCTACAGGCCTTAGTGCATCATCGGCACTAGCGGAGCGGGCCTGTGGGGTTGGAGGATTTAGAATCAGCCTGGGTTCTGAAGAATGGAAAATTCCCTAATAAAACAGCTGCAGAAACCTCAAACAGCTTGGTTTTGTTGTGCCTTCTGTATTGCTAAGACAAAGCCTCAGTTTTTCTAGAGTCCCCACTAGGGAGACCCAGTGATTTGTCACTTGTCCCAGGGGGTCCCTGTTGGTTCCCATGTCTCAGGCCACACAGCAGGCACACCCAGCTCCATGCCTCTCTGTCTGCCTACCCCATCATCAGCCCAGTCAAAGCTTCTGGGACACCCTAGGTAGGTCCATCCTGAACCACATGCAGCCTACCTGCTGGCTTTCCACACCCAGGCCGCAGGATGATGGGAGTTAGAGCTCAGTGTCTTTGGAGAACACACTACCCCACTCTCCTGCTCACAAGTGTGCAAACATTTCAGAGTCCTTCTCTTCTCTCCTCCTTGATGAACAGCGTGGTGGGCTGAACTCCAATGAACATCTTCCTTGGAACCTATTCACTTTGTTTGAGGGCTGTTAGAAATGTCCCATGACTAACACCAAGAAGTAAATATGGGCAAGACCATCAGACTAGTGGTCTCCAATCCTGATCAGAAATGAGCTAAGGACACACAGCACTCGGTGCCCAGTCAGACTCTCAGGGACCAAGGTCTCAGTGATCAAAGTCAGACTCCCAGGAGACAAGGTCATGCTATCAGTGACCAAGGTCAAGTTCTTAGTGGCCAAAGTCAGATTCTCAGGAGGCAGGCTAACAGGAATCTCACTGAATTCCTACTAAGGGTATAAGACCATGCTCAGGATGTGACTCACCCAAGAGAGTTGGCCTTCTAGCAGAGGAGACAAGACACTGCCTGGGAAACAGAAAAAGGCTGGCAAGGATACTTGGATCTTACCCACATTGGCCAAGGTCAAATGCAGCCGGCCCTTCACCACCGTGTGGACACCAATGGGCTTGACGCTGCCAAATCGGGTCATGTCTCCACTGACTACAACCACATCTTGTTCATATTCTGTTGCCACCACCTCAAGTTCATGTGAGACTTGGACAGCAGGCCGCCCTTGGCGGAGGAGATGCTGTGTAAGAAACATGTTCAGAAGCCAGAGTCAGTCCATGGTCCACCTCCCGGTGCCCCCATAAACATTTAGGAGCTCCCCACCCATCAAGAAGGCCACTGAGGAGGAGGAGGGACAAGAACCCGACATGTACACAAACTTGTAAACCAGGCAGAAGCCCACTACTTCCTAGGATCTTTGCCTTTCAATTCATAGTCTTTCTCATGAATCTTTAAGAAAACCCAACCAGAGTGGCAACTGAACAAGCCCTGCTAGACACTGGGGACATAGATGGCACCGCAGCTGCCCAGAAGGGGTTACTCCTTCAGGAGAGGACCTGAGCAGATCCAAGTCACCCAGGAGTGGGCAGACCCTGAGGTCCCCAAGCCTCTGACTGAGGCCCAGAGCCACAGGACATGAAGTGAGCTCTAGTGCGGCTGAGAGATGGGCCCGTGGAGTAGAAGACGGGCTGTGGAGAGCATCAAGGGATGGGCTGAGCATGGTGTGGAGGCAGATAGCAATGATGTCCTTGCCAGATCGAGGGTTCAGAGTTCACCTGACCCATGAGAGACATCAAGGTATGAGTGAAGAAGGCTGCACCAGCGACATGTCACTGCTTTGGTTACAGGTCCATTAAGTGCATGTTGGCCTGAGGGCTCTGCTCTCCCTGAACATGGGGTTCAGCCTGCTGGTCACCTCTTTGAAAAGAACTTTCCTGCCCCTCAAGCTACAATACAACCACTATAGCCCACCTCGTCCTATCTCAATTTCATGCACAGTATTACTAGTGGATGGATGACCCCCACTAGTCAATCAGCAGTGGCTGGTGGAATAGGGCCAGCAGCTGGTAAGAGGGACATCACTAGAGGAAGTAAGAGTGGAATCAACCCAGTTGTACCCAGAGAGTAGCTGCAAAATGGGCTGGTGATATGCACAAGGGATTGCAAAGACAATAGGCAGAGAGCAGCTTGAGGACACAGGCCCTTCTTTCCACGACTCATCATGGCAGCCTGGGGTCAGAGCAGGGGCAGAAGCAGCAACGTCCCTGCTCTCAGGAACTAATGAGCTAGAAGGGAAGGGAAGGGGGACAAAACACCAGCAGACAGACATTGGTCTCAGCAGACAGTAACGCTGAAAGTCAGCGCATGCCCAGCGGGTAGACTCCAGGGCCGGAGCCTGAGTCTATAGCATGAGAAGCAGGGAAGAGCCTGCCAAGGAAAGGGAGCAACAGGACAAAGGTCCACACCAGGGTCAGCGACTCAGATTAAGGAAGTCAGCCCAAGGCTGGTCAGAGTGGGTGAGGGTGGTCAAAGTCCAGATGCAGGACACAGTCAGGAGGCCTTCCTGCTAATCCAGTGCAGTCCCTATATCCTCTGCCCAAGCACAGGGCTTGGAAGGTCTTCCTGGGGGATGGGGACCTCACAGCAGCAGCCGAGGAGTCGGAGCTGGGGTACAGGATTGTCTGGCTGTGAGAGGTCACTCAATCTTCTCTGACCATTCTCTAGAGCATTCTCACAGGTAGATGGGAGGGAGCACAGGGTGCAACGAAGTGAAACCCTCCTCCAGAAAGCATCAATTCAATGCTGTCAATTCTTCGATGGTCTTCCTTATTCGTTATCAGGTTTTGCATGCATATGAGACGATTGAAAATAATAAAACTTGGGTCATGCGCACTTGAGTCCTCAGAGTGACAGTTTTACTTCCTAATACTTTAAAGAAGTAATTTTGTAAAAGACCTGCCCAATACAATAATTTCCTGGTTCCATGGGTATTGGTTGTGGATCCAAGTAAAACAAAACCTTTGGCCATGCCAATCTTTTCCCCATTTATCATGACACTCTTTATTAGTCCAGTTGTGAGGATTTTTGCTTCATATTGAAGTATAGCGCACACCACAGACTGTAGTCTTTGACTTTCATCAGTAAGTGCTTCAAGTCCTCTTCGCTTTCCGCATACAAGGTGGTATCATCTACATATTACAGGTTGCTAATGAGTTTCCTTCTAATCCTGATGCCACATTCTTCTTCACTTAGTCTGACTTCTCTGATTATCTATCTGCTTAGCATACTATTTTCCTTATTTTAAACCATGTTGTAGGCCCTGTTTTGTTCAAGCAACTGCCTCTTGGTCTATGAACAGGTTCTTCATGAGCACAATTAAGTGTTCTGGAATATCCATTATTTGCAATTATATCCTTAATTTGTTGTGATCCACATAGTCTAATGTCATTGCAAAATCAATAACACACAGGCAAACATCTTTCTGATCTTCTCTGCTTTCAGCCAAGATCCATCCGACATCAAAAATTTCCTCTTCTGAATCCAGCGTGAATTTCTGGCAGTTCTCTGTCAATGTACTACTACAACAATCATTTTTAAAGAATCCATTAATATATAGTATTAATGACATTGTTCAGTAATTACAGCATTCTGTTGGATCAACTTTCTTTGGAATCGGCATAAATATGGAACTCTTCCAGTCAGTTGGCCAGGTACCTGTCTTCCAAATGTCCTGGCACAGAGGAGTAAGCACTTTCATTGTTGCATCCATTTGTTGAAACATCTCAACTGGTATTCTGCCCACTCCTGAGGCCTGGTTTTTTCATCAACACCTTCAGGGTAGCTAGGACTTGCCAATACTATCAGTGTTTATCACATGCTCTTCCTGAAATGGCTGAATGCCAACCATTCTTTTTGGTACAGCATCTCTTTGTATTCCTTCCTTCTCTTCTTTTGATGCTTCCTGCTTCGTTCAATATTTTGCCGGTAAAAAATTCTTCAACATTGCAACTCAAGGCTTGAATTTTTAATTCAGTTCTGTTAGTTTGAGAAATGCTCACTGTATTCTTCCATTTTGACTTTCTAACTGCCATTTTTTGTAAATTTCATTATAGTTCCTTACTCTGTCTTCTTGAGCCACCTTTTGGTATCTTCTGTTCAGCTCTTTCACTTCATTATACCTTCCATTCACTTTAACTACTCTACATTTAAGAGCAAGTTTTAGATTCTCTTCTGACATCCATTTTGATCTTCACTCTCCTCTAGTTTTAATAATGCTTTGCTTTATTCATGTATAAACATCAATATCCTAAGCATTAGTTAACTGAAATGGACGAATACTGGTGATTTTCATTCAGACAATTATATGTTCTACTATTCTGGGAATGACAAATTCAAGAGGAATGAAGTTACATTAATCGTCAAAATTAACATCTCAAGATATAGCCTGAAGAACAATGCTGTCAATGAATGGATAATAGCCACATACCTACAAAGAAGACCTGGTAATATGACTATTATTCAAATTTACACACTAACCCCTAAGGGTAAAGATGAAGAAACTGAAGGTTTTAACCAACTTCTGTAGTCTGAAACTAACCAAACATGCAATCAAGATGTATTAATAATTACTCATGATTGGAATCAAAATGCATTAATAATTACTGGTGATTGGAATGTGAACTTTGGAAACAAAAGGATCAGTAGTTGGAAATTATGGCCTTGTTAATAGAAACAACTCCAGAGATTGACTGCTTGATAGCATTTTTCAAGACCAATGATTTATTCATTGTATATATCTTTTTACAGCAACAGAAACAGATCCCGACTCTAGACTCATGGAAAGAGAAAGGCTGTGTGCTGGCAGCCAGGAGGCAGGCTTGCAGAATGTGCTTTTTTACTGTTTACATGATAATATATTTCTGAGTGTTTTGGGGTACATCCTCCCTTCACCCCTACCCCACCCCCAAAAAACAGAGGGAATAGAAGCAAATACTGTTGAATGATGATACACAGAGGGGACTGTAATCGTTGCAATGAAACAATGAGTTTCAAACGAGAGGGCACAACGTTCTCCCATGTCACTCAATTCACAATAATAATAATAATAATAATAAACAGATCTAGATCTCCTGCATGCAGCAGAAGGTTCAGAGAAACCTGGAAGTATGCAGGGCAATCAGGCTGATGGAGGCCTTAGTATACAAGAGTGGTGATGAGCGTTTAGAAAAACATAGTGCACTTAACAGGAATAGATGATATTTTTACACCCCAACCATTCCTTCCTTCCTTCAATCACTTGCTCATTCATTTATTCAATCACTCACTCAATAGTCATACCAACCCTCTGGCAACCCTGGTCCCAGCATGGTAATAACTAAGACCAGTCTAGCACCTGTCTTCAGGGAATTTAAAAACCAGTGAACGCTGAGTCGACACCAACTCCTGAACACTATGTTTCATGGGTTTTTTAAGATCTGATCTTTCAATAGTAGATTGCCAGACCTTCCTCCTAGGATATCTGGGTAGACTCGAACCTCCAAGCTTTAGGTTAGTAGCCAAGCACATTACCTGTCTGCACACCCAAGGACTCCTTAGGGAGAGTATGCAATCACATTCCCAGGAGTGGAAAATGGCCTGGCATGACTGGGAGTTTGTTGGAGAAACTGATGGCAGACTTTGATCATATGGGTTCCTGGAGGAAACACCTAGAATTACCGAATTAAAGCTCTGTGAGCCACCTTTCCCATTCTGAAAGGAGAGGGCACAGCAGACTGCCATTTGAGGGAACAGAGATGCTAGGTGTGGACTAACACTACTGCACATGCACCTACGGGGCACACTACCTAGACCAAGCTCCCATAGGGAGACACATTACCTTCATCTGGACAGCGGTTGAGCCGATGAGCAGCAGAGCATCGCCATCCCAAACATCAATCTGCAGGGTCTGCATGGCCAGGTACCGGAGGAACCAGCGCTGCTCCCCAGGTTTCAGGAACCCGGGGTCCACCATGTACCTGAGCTGGAAGCCAGGAGATCCTGTGTGAAAGAGAGCCCACGAGTGTAAAAGGAATTGGATTCATTCATCATCTTCTCACTTGGCAGAGATTTCTGCTCTGATCATGATTACTAATTCTGCTTCCATCGCAGCCACGATTCAATAAACACATTAATCACAAAGCATATCATCAACTATCCAAATTAACAAAATGAAAGAGTCAGGTTCGGGAGACTAGGTTTCTTTCCAATCCATGCAATCAGTTTCTCCTGAAATGAGATTTATAGCGTTTACCACGTCCTTGTAAACCAGTCTGTTGCTGGGCAGAAGGACCTGAGGGCATGGCCAAGGATTTATGACTTTGGGCGCACAGGATTAAGGAAAAAATATGTCCCACACCTGCCATCAAAACTGGAATATACATCCACACACACGCATACTCTCAGAGCTGAGAGGACAAGAGTCTTAAATGCCCCAGTTAGGAGAGCACAAACCCTTCCCCTACACTCACATCTCTCCCACCACCACCACTATAGTAACAGGTGCCGCGAGGGGTGGGCTTCACATCTGCCCTCAAGAACAACCAGTTGGGAACCAGGTTGCCTCCCTGCCTTCATCTTTTTGAGGTGGCATTGTCGTTAACTCTTACTTGGCAAAAATGCCACTGAAATCACCATCCGTTAAAGTGCAGGAGCAACAATGTTGAGAAATACATTCAAAAGAACATTGCATTGGGGGGAGGGGGAGGAAGAATACTCACTGAATAGTTTTCATCTTGTCTAGATGGGTCTGGTGAAAAGAGATGGGGATAAGATTCTAACAATTCAACAGTGAGTAATTGTTATCCTGACTAATTGTGACTGTCACAATTGTAAAAAGAGGAAGTTTTGTAACAAAAACAGGGCAGTGGTTAATCTTACAGTCCAGAAACAGGGGACCCTAGGACCATCAAGGGAAAAAAGCACAAGTGGAATGTGGGACCTTATCCAGAGAAGCAGCAATGCCAGAGACGGAGGCAGAGATGGGGACATGGAGAGGTGGAGCAGCTGAGGACTCTAGATTCAGGGGAAGAGTGGGACTGAGAGCTGGCAGCCAAGAGGCAGACTTGCAGAATGTGCCCGTTGGAGGTGTAAATAATTATATATGCCTGAATGTTTTTGTTTGTGTTTTTTTAAAAAAAGCAAACGTGAATAGAGAGAAATATTGTTAAGTGATGGTACATTTGTTGAATGTAAAACTGATGATCTGCCCTGTAAACTTTCACTCAACCCACAATAAAAACCTTTAAAAACAAGAACATTGCTCCCTCTTCTGTCAATACCAGGAGCGACAGTTAGGAGGCCCCCATGGCCAGGAGCACTAGGCTCCAGGAGGAAGGGGACTCCATGTGCTGGGTCCATGGGACCACCATTCATAAGCAGTCTGACCCCAGTGGAGAGGACCAGATAGCACCCCACTGCTTTTCCCCAAGGCCAAGGGCAGTACAGCAGTGGAGGGCTGAGGGCTGGACGAGGAACAGTCTGAGTCCCAGGGCTCCAGCACTGGGGGGGGGGGGGGGGGGGGGGGGGGGGGAGGGGGAGTGAGGCTGAAGGAGAGTGGGGGCCAAGGGCCCTAGGGTGAACCCCAGGGGAATGGCACCAAGCAGCACTGCTCTGCCTAGCTCTGGCCCCAGAGTGGGAGTGAGGGTGTCTCACAGGGAGGAGAGGTAATGAGGGAACATAATCCAAGGGAAGCTGGCCACAGAGACCAGGCACAGGGGGCCTGTCCCCAGTGAGCAGACCAAGTCACAGGACCAATGAAGGCCAAAGACACCCAAGAGGGTTAGCTCTGAGTGAACTGGACTGTTTCCATGTCAGCACGCCATTCAGAGATCCCAGCCCCTGGGCTTGTACATGCTGGAGCCCTTGGTACCACCCTGATGGCCCCAGCCCCCACTGCCTGGCCTCCTAATCAAAGAGACAGATAGGCGGCTTTAACTTTTCAGCCAGTTTTCCAAATGACACCTCTAAACACTCTCTTCCCTGGATGTTCCCCCCCAAAAAAGAGGAAAGAAAGGAGAAGACTAAAAAGGACACCCCTAAGTATTCTCCTCCCTTTGTGGCTGGCTGAGTGCCATCAAGTCAGTTCCGACTCATAGGGACCCTGTACAGGATTTCCAAGGAGCGGCTGGGGAAGTTCAAACTGACCACTTTGTGGTTCAAACCAATCTTTCATGAGAGGAAAAAAATTTGAAGAAAAGACATGAATCGAACTTTCCAGGAAAAAAAAAAAAAAAGACAAATGACCTAAATAACATAAAAGATGCTCAGCTTCACTCATAAAAAATATAAACCCACACCATACTGAGAGCTGTTTCAAAACAATCAGTCTATAGAAATCCCAAAGCTTAACAAGCCATTGTGGTGGCAAAGCTGAGAGGATGTGGACTGGGCACACATCACTAGTGGGAGCTCAGAAGAGTAACACAGCAGAAACCCTTACTTTGATCTTAGTTCCTCTCCTAGACATGGACCTGAAAACCACAGCTTCCACAAGGAGAAAACACCAGAAATACATGATTCTTCATTACCACGTTGCATATCATACCAAAATCCTAGGGACAGCTCAAATGTCCACCAGTTGAAGACCAGCTGAGAAAACTATGCAACACCCACACACCAGAGCCCTGCGCAGACAGAAAGCCAAATGCCAATGACTTCAATACAGAGCGAGGTTCTGGGATATAAATATTGACTGAAAAGAGCAAGATAGGAAAAAGGTACAGTTGGAAATGTTACCTTTTGTATACGTAAAAAAAAGAAAAGAAAAATATACTCAGCATTTGCTTATTTTTGCCCTCCCCTCTCAAGTGAGGGGGAGGACCCACAAACAAGCCCACATCGGCTATGACAACAAAACTAACCCCTAGAAAGTTAACACGGAAACGAAAACTGCATCTAAGAGGCTGAGCAAGTGGGACTATGCCAGAGGGATAGAAGGAAACTTTGAGTTTTACTCTAGCTTTGATTTCTGAAACATGTAAATGTTTTACATACGAAAGAAGTTAAATCACAAAGGACAGAAAGCAAATAAACTTAAAAACAAACAGAAACAAGTGAATGTGGCTGCCTGCCAACCTGGAAGCTTGCCAGGGACGTTTGATCGCACAGCCCAGCCTCTAATCTTCAGTGGGCTACAGCCTAAGGCAGAAAGAACTCGAAAGAAATCCTCCTTTCCCCCCTCAGCACTCAACCAAAAGGTCGGTTTGAACACAGGTCAGTGGTTCAAATTCACCAGTTGCTCCTCAGAAACTCTACACAGGGTCACTATGAGTCAGAACAGATTCGATAGCACTTAACAAGAACAGCGAAACCCATGGTTCCTGATCAGATCTTTACTGATTTACTTGACCTTACTGGTGGAGTTGATTTCAAGTCTTAACAACTCCATGTGACAGAAGAGAACAGCCCTCCCACAGGTCTTTACTACTACAGAGATTGCATTTACAGAAGTACATCGCTAATGTTAATACAAATAGTACCTCTGGTGGTGGTGGTTGTTAAGTGTTGTTGAGTCGGTTCTGCCTCATAGAATTTCCAAGGAGCAGCTGGCTGAGTTTGAACTGCCGACCTTGCAGTGCTTATCCTACACTGTTGTTGTTGTGAAGTGTCACTGAGTCAGTTCCGACTCATAGTGACCCTGTATAGGGTTTCCAAGGAGCCGCTGATGGGTTTGAACCTCCACCCTTGCACTTAGCAATCTAGTGCTTTTCCTATAGTGCCATAACGAAATATAAGTACTCTTCCTTAAGGAAAAAAACCTCCAATTTTGAGTTGGAATATCAGTAAGACCTCAGTGCTGACATGTATTCCCTGGCTTGGCCCAGTGAGAGGCGAAGGAGCAATGATGCCTCAGAACCAAAGGCACCCCAAGTCCTTAGCTCTAAGAAGCACTGCCCACCAGGGGTGACCAGGTGACCAGGAGAAATGGGTGATGTCAGGTTTGGAGCAGAGAAAATATAAGACAAGCCTGAGACACTGTATGTTCCCAAAAGCAAGGATGTGCTCAGGGTCCACTTAGAGCATGTCAGAGGGCTCACCAGCTAACCTGAAGGACTCCCACTGACCAAATGTGGGGAAATCCCAGCATCAAACAGTAAGAATAATGAATGTACCACAATGAAGAACAGAAATCCAAGAGGTAAGAGTGACCCCATAACCACCACTTATAGATTACACCAATGTCTTACCCTGAAAATTGGCCATAAAGGGAAAGAATTAAACATTTGTCCCATCTTCTTTGGAAGAAGTAGTTGTCGTTTATTCCTGGTTAATGGGAGAAAGTTCTCTTTTATAGAATAATGTCAGCTAATAAAGATAACAGAAAAATGACCATTTTGAAAATGCCAATAAATAATTTGTCCAAGCAAAGAATGTTTAAACAGTAGGTTGTTGGGATACAAAATATTCATGTGGAGTCAAAGAAAGGCCCTTAGAATTCTCTGCAGAAGTGAAAAACATATCTTCCCACTAGACACATCTGGGGGCTAGTGGTCACACTTGGCCTTATAAGCAATGAAACAGTTTAGCACATGTGCCTGCAGATGGGATGGGATGGGTTGGGCTGTGCAGCACACACAGCAATGACAATCACATGCTTGTGCCAAAGTCCAGGATCAAACCACACCATCTCCCACTCTCAGGAAACACTAGGGGTAAAGCACCACATTCAACAACAACATGAGGAATAAGATGAACCCCCAACATCAACCACTCCACAAGACACTAGCTTGTTCTCTTCAACGAGGCAATGCCAATCAAAAAGGATGTAGAGGTCTCTTCCAGAATAAACCGACAATTACCAAATGCAACACATGAATTTGGATGGGGTCTACATCTGTTTCTCACCAGGGTCTTGTTTGTTGTTGCTGGGAAGTACTGTTGAGTTGGTTCCAACCTATAGCAATCCTGTACAGGGTTTCCAAAGAGCAGCTGGTGAGCTTGAACCACCAACTTTGTTATACAAACCGACTTTGCAGTCCAGTGCCACACCAGGACTCTTACAACTACCACCAAATGACTATGCAAATGAGATGTCTGTCAAGGCCCTTCCATTAAGGTTTGTGTCAAGGTCCAATCCATCAAAGAAATTGGATAGCTTGCTAATAATACAAATAAAGTACATGGTACTCTATGGGGATGGGACCATGCAAATAATATGTATGGAACATTAATAAGGGGACTGGCCAGGTTTATCTTCACTCGAGGCTTAAAATGAACTGTTTCAAAGGCAGAAAAGGATACCTCATGTCAAAACAGAAGAGCTGGGAGTAGAACCACATCCTTTGGGTCAGGGGTCCCTATGCTAAGAACCCCTAGGCCCAGGAGAAAGCGAGAGAGAGATGTTAATATCGGAGATGGTACAAGATGGAGAGAAGTGAAGGGGCAGAACCAGGAAATGGGCACAAGGCTGTGCAGTGGGATTCCTGGCCCACAGAACAAGGCAGTTACAGTGGGCACACCAACCCACAAACAAAAGGGCTGAGCTCCTTGGGGCAGGAGGCTTCCTGGTAGAATGGGGCTTCCCAGGTACTTAATGGCAGAGCTACAGAGCTAGTCAACATCTGCCAAGCAGGGCAGAGTCCCGGCCAACTTAATAGCTGCAAGAGGTCAAGGGCCAAGGAGAGGCCTGCCTGTGGACATGGCCAAGGGAGTGTGCTAACTGAGGATCACTAAATTATAACCCGTTACTTCTCAAATAGCTGTAACAGACACACATGGGGGGCAGGTAGGAGGTACTTACCATGATAGTTACATAACTTTACCAAATTTTTATTCATTTTCAAAATACAACAATTACATTTATATAAGAGGCTGTCATCATTTTCTTTCATGTCATACTGCATGATCAGTTTTCTCTTGTTTTGTGGTAAAAACACATAAAATCACATTTTTACATTTACAATTCAATGATTTTTGTTACGTTTGTCATGTTGCACAACCATCACTACTATCCATTGCCAAACGATTCCAGCATCATTCACCATTAACAGAAACTCCGTGCCCTCTATACTCACCCCTCCCTCCCACCACTGCTAACTACTAATGAACTTTGGTTTACATAAACACAAATCCTACTCATAGCAACCCTGTGTACAGTTGGCAAGAGTATAAACCTTTACAGAAGCAGACAGACTTATCTTTCTCCTTCAGAACAACGGGTGGGTTAGAACCACCAACATTGCAAATAGCAGCCCAATGCCTAACCCACAGCACCACCAGGACTCCAATACATTTGTCTATTTCATATAAGTGGGGTCATATAATATTTGTCCTTTTATGACTAACTTATTTCACCAAGCATAATATTTTCAGAATGCCCTTATTTTAAAAGATCTATGTTGATGGCACTGGTAGCGTAGTGGTTACAAATCAGGCTGCGAACCTCAAGGTCAGCAGTTGGAAACTACCAGCCGCTCCGTGGGAGAAAGATGAGGCTTTCTGCTCCCGTAAAGATTTACAGCCTAGGAAACCCTGTACAGGGTCGCTATACGTCGGAACCAACTCGATGGCACTTAACAACAACAACGTTGATGGCAAAAGACCCATTAACAACGTGCAATATGCAGATGATACACCCTAGATTGCTGAAAGACGACTTAAAATACTTGTTGATGAAAATAAAAGACCACAGCCTTGTATCACAATGTAAACAAAACAAAAATCCACACAACTGGGCCAATAAATAACAACATGATGAATGGAGAAAAGATTGGAGTTGTCAAAGATTTCATTTTGCTTGGAGCCACCATCAACACTCATGGAAGCAGCAGTCAAGAAATCAAACGATGAATTGCATTAGGCAAATCTGCTGCCCAAACCCTCTTTAAAGTGTTCCAGAGCAAAAATGTCAGTTTGCAGACTAAGGGGCGCATGACCCAAGCCATGGTATTTTCAACTGCCTCATATGCATGCAAACGTTGGACAGTGAATAAGGACAGTGTAGAAGAATTGATGCATTTGAGGTATGGTGTTGGAGAAGAATATTAAAGGTACCATGGACAGAAGAAGAAATCAATCTGTGTTGGAAGAAGTAAAATGAGAATGCTCCTTAGAAGCCAGGATGGCCAGACTTCATCTCTTACACTTTGAACATATTATAAGGAGGGACCAGTCCCTGGAGAAGGACATCATACTTGATAAAGTGGAGGGACATCAAAAAAAGGGAGACTCCAACTAGATGAAAGGACACAGTGGCAGCAGCAATGGGCCCAAGCGTAGCATTAATTATATGGATGGAGCAGGACTGAGGAAAGTTATGTTGTTGTGCGTAAGATTGCTATGAGTCAGAACCGATTCAACGGCATTTAACCTCAATGGTGATGTATTTGGAGATAAAATATCATCATGTCTACAACTTACAAATGATACTGGGGAAAAAGAAAAGATAAACACGTAGATAAATCAAGTATTTGAAAATGCGCCTACACAATTTTTGTAGGCAGAGACACACAGGAATTAGGAGTCTTGGGGAAAACTCAGGCAAGATATAAAATATTAAAGGAAGGCAGTCATAGCAATGATAAAGGTGTCCAGACTGAGAGCAGATGCTGGTCTGATGTCCGAATAACTCTTGGTTAGAATAACCCTGGGACAGGAAAGTAGACAATTGTTGTTGTTAGGTATCATCGAGTCGGTATTGACTCATAGCGACCCTACTGGTTTAGAAAATGAATTGTGCAGACCCAGAATCCAATGCCTTCATCTACTGCACTAAGGAAGACCCCACAAGACAAAACCATCAAGAAGAACACACTAGGAAAACAAAGGACTAGTCCAGAAAGCAGAGAAAACAACAAAATAAAGTACTGCATATATGTGGCAAGGGACTGAAGCAATGTAAGAAGACTGAGCTGTCACAACCTCTGTTGACCCTAGGAAGGAGTAGAGGACAATTGTAGATGTTGTAAGGTGCTACTGACTTGGTACTGACTCAAAACCACCCTATTCACAACATAACGAAACACTGCCCAGTCCTGGGCTAACCTCACAATTGTTGCCATGCTTGAGCCCATTGATACGGCCACTTTGCCAATCCATCTCCTTGGGGATCGTCTTCTTCTTCTTCGACCCTCCACTTAACCAAACATGATATCCTTCTCCAGTGACTTGTCCCTCCTGACATGTTTGAAGTATGAGATACGAAGTCTGGCCATACTGGCATTAAGGAGTACACTGGCTATAATTCCTTCAACACAGATTTGTTTGTTCTTCTAGTAGTCCATGGTACTTTCAATATTCTCCTCCAACACTATAAATCAAATGCATCAATTCTTCCACAATCTTTCTTATTCACTGACCAACATTCGCATGCATATGAGGTTATTGAAAATA
>NW_006408943.1:519715-520315 GCF_000296735.1 Chrysochloris asiatica | reverse complement strand
TGGAGGGTCAGAGAAAAAGAGGAAGACCCCCAACGAGATGGATTGGCCAAGTGGCAGCATCGATGGACTCAAGCGTGGCAACGGTAGTGAGGCTGGCCCAGTACTGGGCAGTGTTTCGTTCTGCTGTGCATAGGGTCACTATGGTAGGTACCGACATTGGTCCAGTGGTGAGGATTTTTGTTTTCTTTACACTGAGGTGCAACACCTACCAAAGGCTATGACTTGGTCTTTGATCTTCATCAGTAAGTATTTTAAGTTCTCTTCACTTTCAGCAAGCAAGACTGTATCATCTACATATCGAAGGTTGATAATGAGTCTTCTGCCAATCCTGAGGCCATGTTTTTCTTCATACAATCCAGCTTCCCTAATTATGAGCTCAGCTGACAGACTGAATAAGTATAATGAAAGAATACAACCCTGGCAAACATCTTGCCTAATTTTACACCATTAGGTGTTCCCTTATTCTGTTCCAACAACTGTCTCTTTGTCTATGTACAGTTTCCTTATGAGCACAATTAAGTGTTCTGGAATACTCATACTTCACAATAATGTCCATAGCTTGTCATTGATCCACACAAGAGAAAGTATTTGTGTAGTCAA
>NW_006408943.1:512602-515815 GCF_000296735.1 Chrysochloris asiatica | reverse complement strand
CAAGAGGTAGCATATGGTCTTCCTTACAGGCATATGGATATTATCCTATCACAGACAGCACTGTTCTTAATGACTGATATTGATACGTTCTCTTTGATGATGAGTATAACATCAATCCCCTTCAAATTGTCATTCCCAGCATAGCAAACCATGTGATTGTCAGATTCAAAATGGCCAACACCAGTCCATTTCAGCTCACTAATGTCTAGGATATTGATGTTTATGCGCTCCATTTCATTTTTGACAATTTCCAATTTTCCTAGATTCATACTTAATACATTCACATTCCAATTATTAATGGATGTTTACAGCTGTTTCTCTTCAGTTTGAGTTGTGCCCCATCAGCAAATGAAGGTTACAAGGAGGCAGCTCTTCTACAGTCGCATTTTGAGTGCCTTCCAACCTGAGGGCTCCATCTTCTGGCACTATATCTGACAGTACTGTGGTGTTCTTCGTCAGGTTTCAATATTTAATAATCTGGTACTGACAGTGTTGCATTGATTTTCATAAGGTTTTCAGTGACTAAATATTTGAAAGTAGTCCATCTCCCCTTTCTGGTCTGTCTTCACCTGGACTTGTCCACCATGGGTGACCCTGCTGATAATTAACATACCTGAGGCATAGCTTCTAGAATCACAGCAACACACAAGCTGACAGATGAGTTTGTCAGTATGACAAACTGACAGATGAGTGGTCATAGTAAGCAAGGAAACACTAAGTTCACAATGTACTTCTGAAGAAAGACAGGTAACACAAAGAGATGATACTCAACCTGGAACACTGGATAACTCGAAAACCTTCCTGTCTCAAGGAGCCTGGGGCACAGGCAGCCAACAGGTCCCAAGGGATACGGATTGCAGAAACATCCATGGCAGCTTCAGTCCAGGGGTCTGCAGTTTCTCCCATTGGAACAAACATGGTGGCACCACGCATGGCATGAGCCTGCTGAAGCTGATCACAAGAGTATGAGGCCAGGAGGTCATGAGGCAGATCCTTCACTCTGTGCACCCTCAGTACCAGGAGAGTACTCAGAGACCTCAAAGGGAGGGTGGAAACCAAGAGGCCCTGCTTGTGCTGGATGGGGAAGCAATAGAAATGCATCGCAGTGGGAACTGAGGTTGAGACTACCAACATTACAAATTTCCAGACTCTTCCAGAAGAGGCTTTCCACAACAATGCCTCAAATGTCACTTTCTAAAAGTGAAACCCCACACATCAAAATACAGTAATTGTATAGTAAAGCTAAGACTAAAAGGTTTCCCTCCTACTCCCTTATCCACCTTCATTAGTTCAGATACCTCTGAATGTTCACTTTAGTCTCTAGCAACATCAAATTTTCCATTGTAGAAGCCTAATTTTGCCTTGGATAATTATTTAAAGGCTGGGAATTAGCTTGTTTTCTAAATTTGGTGGGTAAGAGGCCATTGCCTTGAAAACACTGCATGTCCTAATAACTCTTTGGGCTTTTAAAATGAAGGTCACGAACCTTGATCCCTACCTCATACAATACACAAAAACCAATTTCAGATGGACTGTAGATATGACTATGTAAAAAAAAAAAAAAAAATGAAAAAAGGCAAGCTTCTAAGGATAAAACAGGAAAATATCTTCAAGACTTTGTAAAGCCATATTACTCATAGCAGGCGGCTCTGTATAGGGTTTCTGAGGAGCAGCTGGTGAACTTGAAATGTCGACTTTGCAATCCAGCGCATTAGCCCACAGTGTCATACCAGGCCTCCCTATGAACAGTAGTATAGATAAATATTGTGGAATATTCAGACAAGGGATTTCTACACAGCAGAGAAAAAGGACAAACTGTTGCTATATACAACAACATTGATAAATCTCAGAGGCATAATGTTGAGCAAACAGAAGTTAGATTCAAGAGCAGACAAATTAAAAAAACATGCAAAACTGATATACAGTAATAGAAGTTAGAAGAATGGTTATCCTACAGGGAAGGATGATATGATGAAGGTCTCTATATGTAATGTTCTAGAAGCTTGCTGTGGTACTGTAGTATAAGCACTAGACTGGTAAATGCAAGGTCAGAGGTTCAAACCCACCAACCACTCTTGGAAACCCTATGTAGGGTTCTTATAAGTCAGAACTGACTCCACAGCACTTAACAACAACATAGCTCATTCTTGGGTGGGTGGTAGCTATACAGATGTGTTCACTTTGTAAACATCACACCTCTTAGAAAAATTAACCTGGATCAGAGAAATGAATGTAAAATACAAAATGATATAACTTCTAAAATCTAACATAGGAGAAAATCTAAGTAACCTTCAATTTGGCAATGAATTTTTAAATACAACAGCAAAAGCATGATCCATGAAAGAAAAATAATGGGTAAGTTGGGTAAAAACTAAAACAAAAAAAACAAAACAAAAAACAACTTGTGCTCTATAAAAGACACTATTAAGAGAATGAAAAGACATACCATCAAAAAAAAAAATATTTACAGAATGTATAAAAAAAAAACCTCTTAAACTCAACAATTAAACCAACCATCCAATTTCAAAGTAGGCTAAATGAACGGTAACTCACAAAAAAAAAATGTACACAGATGACAAATAAGCATTGGAATGATACTCAACATCAGATGTCACTAGGGAAATGCATGTTAAAATGACACTATACATGGTGTGGCACTGTAGGATAAGCACTGGACCGCAAGATCAGCTTGAACTGCAAGGTCGACAGTTCAAATCCACCAGTTGCTCCTCGGAAACCCTATTCAGGGTCGCTAAGAGTTGGAACCGATTTGACGGCACTTAACAACAATTACACAACCTACTGTTGTTGTTAGATGTCGTCGAGTCGGTACCAACTCATAGCGACCTTATGTGTGTTCAACAGAACAAAACACTGCCCAATCCTGGGCCAACCTCACAATTGTTGCCACGCTCATTGATGCTACCATTTTGCCAATCCATCTCGCTGGGGGCCTTCCTCTTTTTCTCTGACTCTCCAACTCACCAAACATGGTATCCTACTCCAGTGACTAGCGACTGGTCCCTCCTGACAATATGTCCGAAGTGTGAGAGACAAAGTCTGGCCATCCTGGCCACCGAGGAGCATTCTGGCTGCACTTCTTCCAACACAGATCTGTTGGTTCTTTTGACAGCCTATGGCACTTTCAATATTCTCCTCCAACACCATAAATCAAAAGCACCAATTCTTCTATGGTCTTCCTTATTCACTGTC
>NW_006408943.1:502370-512357 GCF_000296735.1 Chrysochloris asiatica | reverse complement strand
GTTGAGGATTTTTGTTTTCTTTACATTGAGATGCAATCCATACCGAAGACTGTGGTCTTTGATCTTCATCAGTGAGTATTTTAAGTCACTTTCAGCAAGCAAGGTTGTATCATCTGCATATTGCAGGTTGTTAATGAATAATAAAACTCACCCTATTAGAATGCTTAAAACCCCAAACACTTACAACAGCAAATGTTAGAGAGGATGTGGAGCAACAAGGATTACTGTCCACGGGCTCAGGTGTAAGGCTTGGATCCCTTGCTACATCCACTTTGGAAGACTGGTAGTTTCACACATGCTGCTGTTGTCAGTCAATTCTGACTCTCAGTGACAACAAAACTAAAAATGCTGTGTGGTCCTACAGCCATCCTCACAATCATTCCTGTGTTTGAGCCAAACATTGCAGCCACCTCTACTTTACCAAGCATGATGTCCTTCTCCAAGGCTGGTCGCTCCTAATAACATGTCCAAAGTACATGAGACAAAAACTTCACCACCCTCACTTCTCAGGGGCACTCTAGCTACACTTCCTCCAAGACAGATTTGTTCCTTCTTTTAGCATTCCATGGTTATAATCAATATTCTTTACCAATACCATAATTCAGACATTAATTCTTCCATTTTCCTTATTCAGCTTTCACATGCATATGAGCCAACTGAAAACACCATGGCTTAGGTCAGGAGCACCTTCGTACTCAAAGCGACATCTTGCTTTTTAGCACTTTAAAGAGGTCTTTTGCAACAGATCTGGTCTTGTGCAATACAGCCTTTGATTTCTAGTCGGCTACTTCCAGAGGTGTTGCATGTGAATACAAGTAAAATGACATTCTCGATAACTTCTATCTTTCCTCCATTTATCATGTTGCTTACTGGGCAAGTTGTGAGGGCTCTGCCATCTGTATGTTGAGCTGTAATCCTAACTGAAAGTTATAGTCTTTGATCTTCATCAGTTGGTGCTTCAACTCATTTTCACTTTCAGTGAAGAAGGTTGTGCCATCTGCATATGGCAAATTGCTAAATCCTGATGCTGAATTCTTCTTTGTATAATCCATGTTCTCAGATTATGTGTATGGTGAAAAGATACAACCTGAACACCTGTTTTCTGATTTTAAAAAAGCACATCTTTTCTGATTCTAAAACACACTATGCCTCTTGTTGTGGTCAAACAACTGCTTCTTTGCCTATGTACAGGATCTGCATGAGCACAATTAATTGTTCTAGAATTCCTGCTCATCACAATGCTATCCATAATTTGTTATGATCCACACAGTCAAATGCCTGTGCCTGGTCAATAAAACACAGGTAAACAGCTTTCTGGTATTATCTGTTTTCAGCCATTTTCCATCTGACGTCAGCAATATCCCTCATTCTATGTTCTCTTCTGAATCAAACTTGTATTTCTTGTTCATTATCTTCAGCAAAATTTTACTTGCAAGTGGTATTAATGATGTTGTTCAAAAATTTCCACATTCTGTCAGATCATCTTTCTTTGGAATGGACATAAATATGGATCTCTTTCAGTCAGCTGGCCAGGTAGCTGTCATCCAAACTTCTTGGCAGAAGCCAAGTGAGCACTTTCAGTATTGTGTCCATTTGTGGCGACACTGGCTTGTTTTTCAGCAAAGCCTTCTGTGCAGCTTGGACTTCTTCCTCAATACCGTAAGTTCTTGATCATATGCTTCCTCCTGACAATGGTTCAACACTGACCAATGCTGTTTGTACTCCTGCCTTCTCCTTCTAACTGCTTTTGAGGCTTCCTGTGTCGTTCACTATTTTGCCCATTTTGTTGTTAAGTGATCCTGTATAATAGAGTTTTAAAGGAGCGGCTGGCGAGTTTGAATCACTGACCTTGCGGTTGTGTTTACTCTACAGAGTCACATCAGCACTCCATTTTGTCCATTGTTGTTGCTGTCAAGTGCTGTCCAGTCAGTTCCAGCTCATAGCGATCCTTTATAGGGTTTCTGAGGAACGACTAGTGAGCTTGAACTGCCAATTTTGCAGTTCAGACAGACCTTGAGGTCGAGTGCTTATCCTAGTGCGCCACACCAGGACTCCATGTTGTTGTTTTCAAGTGCCGTCAGGTTGATCCTGACCCATAGTGACCCTGTGTAGGGTTTCCAAAGAGCAGCTGGTGAGCTTGAACCACCAACCTTGCAGTTCAAATGGCTTTGCAGTCTGGTGGATTAACCCACAGTGCCACACCAGGACTCCATATTGTTGTTGTTAAGTGCCATCAAGTTGGTTCCGACCCATAGCGACCCTGTATAACGTTTCTGAGGAGCAGCTGGTGAGCTTGAACTGCCGACCTTGCAGTTCAAATGGCTTTGCAGTCTGGCGCATTAACCCACAGTGCCAAACCATAGGACTCCATAGAGCCCTATAATATGTGACTCCACACTTGAAGTTTTCCTTCAGTTTCTTCAATCTGGAACACACCAAGCATGTTCTTCCCTTTTGGTTTCTAACTCCAGGTCTTTGCATATTTCATTATAATACTTGACTTTGTCTTCTCAAGCTGCCCTTAGAAATTTTCTGTTCAGCTATTTTACATTATCATTTCTTCTAATGACTTTAATGGCTTAACATTTAAGATGCACATTTCAGCATCTCTTCTGACATCCATCTGGTCTACTTTCTTTCCTGTCTTTTTAGTGATTTTTTACTTTCTCCATGTATAATGTCCTTGATATCATCTCACAACTTTTCTGGTCTTTGATCGTCAGTACTCAATGCATCCAATTTATTACTGAGATACCTCTAAATTCAGATGCGATATACTTAATGGCAAACTTCTGCTCTCTTGGATTTATTTTAATTTTCTTAGCTTTAACTTAAACATGCACATGAGTAATTCATGGTCTGTTCCATAATAGGTTCCTGGCTTTGTTCTGGTTAATGGACCTTCTCCATCATTTCTTTCCACAGATATAACCTATATGACTATGGTATACTCCATGTGCTAAGGTACAAGTATACAGTTACCCACTTACATTGTTGGGAAAAAGGTAATTCCAATGAATAGGTTGTTGGCCTTGTAAAATTCTATAATGCAATCTCCAGCACTGTTTTTATTACCAAGGCCAGATTGTCCAACTATGGATCCTTTTCTTTGTTTCCAACTTGCCCATTCCATTCACCAGTAATTATCAATGCATCTTTTTTTTTTAGTTTTTATTGTGAACTGAGTGATAGTTTACATGAGAGAACATCAGCTTTACACCATCGTTTCATTGCAATGATTATAATCTCCTCCATGCATCATCATTCAACAGTATTTGCTTCAATTCCCTCTGTTTTTTGGATTTTTTTTGGGGGGGGGGGGCAGGGATGTACACAGAAACACTCAGGAATACATAATTATTTAAACAACCAAAGGGCACATTCTGCAAGCTTGCCTCCTGGCTGCCAGCTCTCAGTCCCTCTCTTCCCATGAATCTAAGGTCCTCAGCTGCTCCCTTTCTCCCCCATGTCTCCATCTCTGCCTCCATCTCTGGTGTCACTGCTTCTCTGGATAAGGTCCCCCATTCCACTTGGTATATCCTTAGGCAACAGGCCTCAGTTTATTAGTAGTTATCAGGGGAAGAGGAAAATAAGACTGACTGTTCTGATTGTTTAGGGGTTACTGAGCTTCTGATATGGGTGATGGAAAACCTTGGAAATATGTTATGGTGGTGGTTGAACAACATGATGAACATGATGTTACTCAATTGTACATGTGAAGAATGTTTAAAATGAAATTGTTTTGTTATATATATATTTACAATGAAAAGAGACACCGATGGAATCCCAAGAATATAACCCTTAGGTCTAGAAATGAACTCACCCCCATGGCTCAATTTTCAGCCCAACAACAGACAGGTCTATAAGGGGAACAGTCCGCCATTTGAGGTCAAAAGTATAGCATTTACTGGAATGGGAATAGCAAGCACAGGGAGGCAGTGGGGTCAATGATGTTACATGGTGGGGATTGCGATCTATGACATAAAACAAAATGTATATGAATTGTTGACTGGGAAATTGATATGTTCTATAAACCTTCACTCAAATCACAATAAAAAATTTTTCAAAGAGAGAGAGATTGGGACTTGGAAGCTGTGAAAGAAAGAGGAAACATAAAAGTGACTCAACATTTTCTTAATGAAAAAATCATGTATTTGTGTACACCCTTCATCTAAAAATATTTAATAATATTTGTGGGTTAATGAGATGGACTGCAAATTTGATTTGAACTGCAAGGTCAGTGGCAAGCTCACCAGTCACTCCTTGAAAACCCTATACAGGGTCACCATGGGTCGGAACCAACTCAGTGGCACTTTAACAACAATATTCCCCCATTTTTATTATAAAATTTCTACCTTTACAGTTGTGACTATCACAATTAGTCATGATAACAATTACTCACTATTGAATCATAATTATCAATGCATCTTAACTGCATGTTTGATCAACTTTAGACTGTGGAAGTTGGCAAAAATCTTCAGTTTCTTCATTTTAGGTATTAATTGTTTTTGAGCAAATTTGTAGAACAGAATTAGCTGGTATTATTTCTCATAGGCATTTGAATATTATCCTATCATTGACAGTGCTGTTCCTCAGGTTATATCTTGAAATCTTTTTTACGATGAATGTGACTTCAGTCATCTTCTATTTGTCTTTTCCAGCATGGTAAATCATATCATTATCCAATTCAAAATCACCACTATCAGCCCATTTCATCTCACTAATGCCTAAGATATCAACTTTTGGGCATTCCATTTCATTTTTAACAACTTCCAATTTTCGTAGATTCATACTTCACACATTCTATGTCCGGATTACTAATGAATGTCTGCAGTTGTTGCTTCTCATTTTGAGTTATGCCACATCATCAAATGAAGGTCTTGAAAACTTTCTTCTACTCTTTATCACTAAGGTTGACTCTACCTTGAGGAGGCAGCTGAATTCCCCAGTCGTACTTTGAGTGAATTCCAACTTGAGGGGCTCATCTTCCAACATTATATGAGACAGTTTTCTACTGCTATTCATTAGGTTTACACTGGACAATTGTTTTAGAAGCAGATCGACAGATTCTTCTTCCTAGTCAGTCTTAGCATCGAAACTTAGCTGAAACCTGTCTACTAACATTAAACCTTGCTGATATTTGAAACAGCTTCCAGTATCATAGCAAAACCCAAGCACTATAGTATGACAAACTGAAAGGCCGGTGCTAAGATTATTATTTTGTTGTCGTGTGCCATTGTCACCACTGGTGACCCTGCTGGTATTTTAAATGCCAGTGGCATAGTTTGCAGAATCACAGCAACACAAGTGCCACCAAAGTACGACAGACAGACAGACGAGTGGTGGCAAAGGAGTGCTATTCACCAATAAAAAGAAATGAGCTATCAAGCTTCCAAAAGGCATGTTGTTGTTGCTGTTAAGTGTCATCGAGTCAGTTCTGATTCATAGCAACCCTGTACAGGGTTTCTGAGGAACGGCTGGTAAGCTTGAACTGCCAACCTTGCAGTTCAAACTGACCTTGCAGTCCAGCGCATTAACCGGCAGCACCACACCAGGACTCGTGGAGGAGCCTTAAATGCATAATGCTAAGTGAAAGAAGTCAACCTGTAAAGTCTATATACTTTAAGAATTCAGCTCTATGACATTCTGGAAAAGGCTTAACTATAAAATAGAAAACAGATCAGTAGTTGTGACGGACTTGTAGAGGTAACACAGGGAACTTTTAGGATGGTGAAACTTTTCTGTGTGATACACGAAATTATGCATTTGTCAAAACCCAAAGGAATGAGCCAGGGCATTGCTGCTTGGATCCCTGAGTCCCTCAGAGGCCGTGAGACTCGGGTCTCTGAAGAGTCAGTCACCAGGTCTCCTGATCAGTTGCTTCCTAAAGAAACCTTTCCAGGAGCAGTGTGCAGGAGGCAGAAGTGCCCCCTGGATTAGCAAAGCCATCTGCCAAATACTGCTGCCACCACGCCCAAGCAAAAGGCTAAAGGAGAAGCTAAAGGTGACAAAGTGAAGATGAAGGATGAGCCACAGAGATCAGCATGGTTGTTTGCAAAACCAGCGCCTCCAAAGCCAGAGCCCAGGCCTAAAAACGCTCCTACCAAGAAGGGAGAGAAACTTCCCAAAGGGAGCAAAGGGAAACCAGATGCTGGCAAAGATGGAACCAGCCCTGCAAAAAACAGAGATGCCTCTACAGTCCAGGCCCAGAAAGGCAGGCACCGGAGACGCAAAGTGAAGTATACATTTTAATAGCTCTGTACTTCTATTAACTGTTGTTTGAAATATATTTTTTTAATCAAGTTTTATAAAAATATAGAATTTTGGTTTAAGTCTTATTTTTTAAGTTATATTGTTAGCATTTAGAATGTTTCATCTTTGTCTTTTGTGGAAAGGGCAAATACCACTAACAGAAGATGTCTCAGAAGCTAGAGTAAAATGGAAGAAACCGGGATTTTCTATACTGGGTTTTGAGAACGGTTACCATGAGGAATTCCCTCACATTCTCACATCAGACCACTCTGGCACAGAGAACTGTGGTAGGGTGAGGGGTGGGCAGGGAGGGCAAAACTTCATGTCCTCTGCTCATCCCTGATACCATCAGCATACACTTGACTTCCTCAAACATGAATCTTGATATGGCCCTTGTTGTTGTTAAGTGCTGTCGAAGTCGGTTCCGACCCATAGCAACCCTGTACAGGGTTTCCGAGGGTGTAAATCTTTACGGGAGTAGAAAGTCTCATCTTTCTCCCGCGGAGCAGCTGGTAGTTTCGAACCGCTGACCTTAAGGTTTGCAGCCCGATTTGTAGCCACTACGCTACCAGGGCCCTAGCACCTCCAAAATTGGCAGTGTCAGGTAACAATACTCAGGCAATACAGACTTTCTGATGATGGCATCAAGAGGGGGTTGCTTGAAAGAGCCACAGCTCCTGTTTTAGTATGTGAATCATCCCATTGAGGATTCTGCAATTTTTAGTTCATTCCCCCAACATCAGCATTGCCTTGTGAAGAACTCTTAAACTAAATGCCTCATATGAGATGGCCACCCCATTGAAAAGTTGTCCTGTTCATAGGAGCTTAAAAATGAGAAAAAGGACTTTATTGACATTTATGAGGACTTTTTCCAGAAGGGAATTTATTTGGAAATTTTAAATGTTATTGTTGCCTATGTCCTGGTATGAGAGTAACATGATTGTTTTTGAAAAGTATCTTACAAAGTTAAATATTAATTGTTTGGGGACAGGAGATAGGGAATCATTTCCTATTTGAAGCCAGAAAGATATTCTTCAGTACTGCCTTGTAAAGTTTTGTCGTTTTCCTATTCACATTTGCCTTTAGTCTGCTCTGATTTTTGTGAAAAGTATGAGGTAGAAGTCCAACTTAACATTTTTTCCACATGGATAAGTAGTTGTTCCTGCTCTATTGACTGAAAAGCTCACCCTTTCCCCACTGAGCTAGGATATGACTGTTTCATAAATCAAGTTTTTGAGTATATGTGAATCTGTTGATGGGCTCTAATCTAACACACTGGTCAATTTGTCTAGCATTATGCCAGTTCTATACTACCCTGATTGCTATACTTTTTTTTTAAGTTTTGATATTAGAGTGAAAATTCCACCTCTACCTTCAACATTACCATAAAATTTTTCTTCCTCAGGAGTATTTTGGGCATTCTTAGCCATTTACTCTTCCAACTTCTAAATTTAACAACAAGGCAAAAAACTTACTGAGATTTTGATTGAATTTCTAGCTTAATTTGGGGAGCCGAGAGTCATCTTTACAATAGTCTTTTAATCCATGAACATGGTATAGCTCTCCAATTACTTAAGCCTTTTAAATGTCTTTCAATAAAATTTCATAATCTCAAAAAACCAAGGAATGTATCACAAACAAAATGTTCATCAATTTAGAGGAGACAGTGTTTGGTGCTAAGTCAATTCTGACTCACAGCGACCGCAAAAGGACAGAGCAGAACTGCTCCACCGTGTTGTCAAGCCTGTGACTTTTCACAAGTACCGCTCTAGACCTATCTTCCAAGGCTCCTCTGGGTGGTTTCAAACCAGCAGACTTTTGACTACTTTGGTAGTCAAGTGATTAACTGTTTGCAGTCAATATTACACCATTAATTGTAACAAAATTAAATTAAAAGTATGAATTTAAGATGGTAGCAATAGGAAAAAATTTTTCCTATACTACCCAGGGCTTCAAAGAGCTCTGGTAACATAGTGGTTACGAATTGGGTTGCTAACCTGAGGGTCAGCAGTTCGAAACGACCACCTGTTCCACAGGAGAAAGAGGAGGCTTTCTATTCCCGTAAAGATTTACAGCCTCAGAAACCCTGTACAAGGTTGCTATGAGTCGGAACCGGGGCTTCAAATTGGCTCAAAATGGTACAAGGGCAGTGTATGCACTGCACAGCAACCAAATCACTGATGCATCCAATTTTTACCCAAGTAGTGCTATAAGATAAGCCCTGGACTGATAATCACAAGGTCAGCAATTCAAACCCACCATCCGCTCTTTGGAAACCCTATGCAGGTTCACTATGGATTGGAACCGACTTGATGGCACTTAATAACAACAACACACAGGGTCACCATGAGTTGAAAGCAGTTCAATGGCACTTAACAACAACAACAAAAAGTATACAGGAAGCTGTGCCCTACTCAAAGATGGATGACTTTGAGTTATGAATGTGGCGGGCCACCATCTTTGAACAGAGCACCACTGCCTGCTTCCTTGTTTTTGTTGCTTAAGAGTTGTCGAACTGGTTCTAATTCAAAGCAAACCTTGTGTATGGTTTTTGAGGAGCAGCTAGTAGGTTTGAATTGCAGGCCTTGTGGATAGTAGCCCAGTGCTTATTCTAAAGCACTACAACAGGATTCTTGCTTCCTACTCAGGTCAAAATCCATCTCACTCAGTCAGCTATGACTGAACTGTTTTTTAACTGCTTTGAAAACCCTGGTATTATCTGCCCAGTTTTCCTGGAAATTTGAAACTTTTCTCAAAAATGTTTTTGCTGTATTGTTGTTAGATACCATAGAGTTGCTTCCAACTCATAGCAGCCCCGTGAGGTTCTCTAAGCTTCAATCTTCATAGAATCAGATCCCTAGTCTTTCTCCCACAGAACTGCTCTTGTTCTAGGTCTTTCCTCCTCAGAACCACTGCTGCTGCTGTGACACCAAGTCAGTTCCAAATACCAGTGACCCACGTGGGGTTTCCGAGGTTGTAAATCTTTATGGGAGCAGTAAGCCTCATCTCTCTCCCAAGGAGCAGCTGGTGGATTCAAACTGCTGAACCTGCGGTTAGCAGCCCAACCTGTAGCCCAGTACACAACTAGGTCTCCAAAGAACTGCTAGGTAGGTTCAAACTGCTCACTCTTCAGTCAGCAGCTGAAGGCTCACAACCTTTGCACCACCAGGGATCCTTCTCAAAAAAGTAAAGTCTATTAATTTTTTTTAATTCATGGAGTTGTGGACCTGTCATATATGCATTTTACTATATGTACGTTATGCATCAACAACCACAAATACATATATGTATACATAGACCAGAAGAGTTGTGGGATGACATCAAAAACTTCATACATGAAGAAAGCAAAAATCATTAAGGATACAAGAAAGAAAGAAAAGGTCAAAATAGATGTCAGAAGAGACACTGAAACTTGCTCTCCAGCGTAGAGATGCTAAAGAAAATGAGAGAAATGAGGAGGTCCAGGAGCTAAGCAGAAAGTTTCAAGATCAGCTAAAGAAGATAAAGCCAAATATCACAACAAAATGTGAAAAGATCTGAAATCAGAAAACCAAAAAGGAAGAACACGCTCAGCATTCCTCAAGCTGAGAGAACTGAAGAAAAAATTCAACCCTCGATTTTTGTTATTGAAAGATTTTCTGGGCAAATTATTGAATGATGCAGAAAGCATCAAGAGAAGATGGAAGGAATACACAGAGTCACTGTACCAAAAGGAAATGGTTAATGTTCAACCAT
>NW_006408943.1:491109-501335 GCF_000296735.1 Chrysochloris asiatica | reverse complement strand
ATGGAAGCAGCAGTCAAGAAATCAAACGATGTGTTGCATTAGGCAAATCTGCTGCACAAAACCTTTTTAAAGTGTTGTAGAGCAAAGATGTCAGCTTGAGGACTAAGGTGCACCTGACCCAAGCCATGGTATTTTCAATAACCTCATATGCGTGCGAAATCTGGACAGTGAATAAGGAAGATGGTAGAATTGATGCTTTTGAGTTACGGTGTTGGAGGAGAGTATTGAAAGTGCCTTGGGCAGCCAAAAGAACCAATAGATCCGTTCTGAAAGAGTGCAGCAAAAGTGTTCCTTGGAGCCAAACTTCATCTCTCAAACTTCGGACATATTGTTAGAAGGAAGCAGTTGTTGGAGAAGGATATCATGTTTGGTAAGGTAGAGGGTCAGAGAAAGAGAGGAAGACCCCCAACGAGATGGATTGGCCAAGTGACAGCATCAATGGACTCAAGTGTGGCAACAGTAGTGAGGATGGCCCAGTGTTGGGCAGTGTTTCGTTCTGCTGTATATAAGGTGGCTATGAGTCAGTACCAACTCAATGGCACCTAACAGCAACAACATAGTTATATACATGTATATGTATGTATACACTTATATATGTTGTTATTGTCAAGTGTCGAGTCAATTCCGCCTCAGAGCAACCCTGTGTAGGATTTCTGAGTATCCATATACACCCTGGTAGCATAGTGGTTACGAACCTTAAGGTCAGCAGTTTGAAACTACCAGCTGTTCCGCAGGAGAAATATGAGGCTTTCTGCTCTCGTAAGGATTTACAGCCTTGGAAACCCTGTACAAGATCGGTTCCGACTCCACGGCACATAACCACCACCACCACCACCATATATACTTGTTAAGTGCCATCAAGTTGGTTCCAACTCATGACTGCTCTGTAAAGTTTCTGAGGAGCAGCTGGTGTGTTTGAACTTCCGACCTTGTGGTTCACAGTCCAGTAATGATTCTACAAGCACTACACAGGGGTCCACGTATACATTTATAGAAATATGTGCACATGGGGTTCTGGAGTGGTGCTGCAGGATAAGCACTGGATTGCCAACCACAAGGTTGGTGGTTCAAACCTACCCAGTAGCTCCTCAGAAACCCTAGACCATCATTATGAGCCAGAACCAATTCATGATACTTCATAACAACAACACTATATGTTTAAATGCAGCTTATGAGATACTTAGTACTGAATCAATGTAACGTCCCCAATCTTAAGGAACCACACCTGGCCAGAGAGAGCAGCCCCAGGCTTCAGCTGCTGAAGGATCTCCCCAGGCAGAGGGTGCTTCTGGCTGAGACTCCACTGGATTAGAAATCAAAAAGAACTTCCTATTTGTTTAGGCTTTAACTTGAGAATTTTAATTTTAACTCACAATGACAAGAATTTTTTTAGTTTGTTTTTTTTTTTTAACTTAACTTCTTTGGACTTCAATTGCACAAAAATTTAAATGGACTTTAATTTCTCTCTGGGAAATTCATCATGGAACTTGGTTTCTATTGCATCAGGAACACATCTATGTGGCTGGCCTGCGTTGTTGGATTACCCTGATGCTTTCAGCTAACCTCACTGTGGAGTCTCTGACGACCTATTCTGGACAATACTACGACTGGGTAGAATTTGGAACAGGAAATAGAATAAAACCAGTGGCCGCCCCACAAGTGTCAGAGTCTAACTGTGTTCCATGGGGCTCTCAAAGCTGACTTGTCAGCTACAGATTACCAGGCCTTTCTTCTGAAGCATCTCTGGGTGGATTCAAACTGCCAATCTTTTGGCTAACAGCTGAGTGGTGAACTCTTCACACTACCACCCGATGGTTTTCTAGCAGTGGAAATAGAGGTGCCTTGCCATCAATATGGCTAGCATATATTCGAGTACCTTATGAGACACAAGTCAAACTGTCCACCGGTGATACCAGGAGCATCAATAGAGAAAGGTGGCTGGTTTGGGGGAAGTGGTCTCAGAAGGTTGAGCAGCTACTCTAGTGGTAACTGGTCTTCTCCTTCAGGAAGAAGGCCACACCCCTGCTTGGCACAAACTTAATGATTAAGTCCCATGAGTCAAGGCCCTTCTAGTCACATTCCTTCACTCTGTGATGCATCGTAACCCTGGCATCTATTATGCCTGTGACTGTCCCCGTTTTGGAGTAGTGAATTGTTAATGAGGCAGGATTACGGCGGAATTAAAGTGAGACTGGCACAGTGGTGGCATCAATGGGCTCAAACACAGCAACGATTGTACGCTTGGCCCAGGACTGGGCAGTGTTTCGTTCTGTTGGGCATAGGATCAGTATGAGTCGGTACTGACTCACTGGCAACTAACAATAACAGCAACAAACTGAGATTAAGGATTAAGGGGGCACTAAGGACTAAAATGGAATTTAGGATTAAGGACTGGCATCCTGGTGTGACATTGTAGGATCAGCACTAAATTGCAAGGTCGGCGGTTCAAACTCACCAACCACTTACTCCTCGGAAACCCTATGAGGATGGATCACTGAGTCAGAATTGACTCAACAGAATTTAACAACAACAACAAGGATTAGGATGCCCCCACCTAACTAGAGGGTATGACTCCAGACACAACCCTCAGCTCACCTTGGAAGCACGGTCTGCTTTTTTGGCCAAGTTTTCTCTCTTGCTCTGGACCCTAAATCTGGCTCATTTCATGGGACTTGTAGTCCATCACCTGACCTGACTTCTCAGCTCCTGCAGTGTCGTGCATCAACAGCCTGTTGTTTGACCTGACAATTCGGGTTCCTCAGTCCCTCTATGTGTGTGAGGAGAATTCTCCTGAATGAGAACAGCCTACGGGTTTGGGAACCATTTCTTTGAGGATTGTGAGTTCTGTGAGATGCTGCAACATACTGCAGAACACTGACATGTGAGGGAGGAGAGGGGTGGTGGCTGGTATCAGGGATTATGGAATGGTATAACACGCTGAAAAGTCAGACATTCAGGATGTCTTTAACCTCCACCTCATTGGGACCAGCCTCATGCTAATCCTTATAAAAGAAACTGGTCATACAGGAACAAAGCCCAGGACATGTTGCAAGAGCACACCCATTCCCCTGGCTTTACAACTCCCCATGGCGGGACCTCCTGGGTCTTCTCTGCCTAAAGCATGTTGCTCCGCAGGATAAGGGCAGCTCATCGAATGGGTCCGTTTCAGAGAAACAGCGGGGCATTAGTTGCTTACCCCAGACCTTCTCTCTGTTTTCAGATTTGCCAACAGCAGGAAAGTATTCTATAGTCTAAGGTGGTTGACACAGTGGCTGAGCAATGGACGCAAGCAGCAACCATCATGGAAATGGTGCGGGACCAGGCAAGGTTAAGTTCTGCTGTACCTAAGGCTACAGTAAGTTGGAGCCATTTCCAAGCAACTGGCAACAAAAGACGTGCTTCCAGGGCTTCGGTGAGCTGATGGGCTGCAGCAGGGAGTGTGGCCCGCTGCTATCCAGTGCTACCTCTGCCAGAGTCCATCCATCTGGTTCTGCAGTGGCTCTTGGGCTGACCATGTTCCCGCAATAGCTTCATCAAAAATAAAAGTGGTATTTGATCTCTACTATCTTCAAGGAGCTCTGGTAGCGTAGTGGTTACAAATTAGGCTGCGAACTGCAAGGTCAGCAGTTTGAAACTACCAGCTGTTCCGCGGAAGAAAGAGGAGGCTTTATACTCCCGTATAGATTTACAGCCTCAGAAACCCTGTTCAGGGTCGCTGTGGGTCGGAACCGACTCGACGGCAATTAACAAAAACAACAACATCTCTAATCTAAGGAAGCTTGGTCGTTCAGTGGGTTGAATGCTGGGCTGTGGTTTAAACCCATCATCCAGTTTGGGGAGAAAGATGAGGCTGTCAGTCTCAGAATCCACCCACCGGAGCAGTTCTGCTCAGTTCTGCAGGATTGCTCTGAGTCGGAATCAACTCGACAGCAGTAGGTTTGGTTTTTGATTGTCGTCTTCATCTACGATCTAAGGTGGCTCAATGGTCAAGCATTCGGCTGCTGACCAAACAGTTAGAGGTTCAAACCCACTAGCCACTCCACTAGAGAAAGACACAGCAGTCTGCTTCTGAAACCTCCTGAGGCAGCTCTCCTCTGCCCTATCTGGTGGCTATGGGGCTGCTTTGGGATCTCTGCCTTTGACAGAGAAAAGGGATCTTACCTGTTCCTGCATACCCACCAATCTGGGGAACCTCTTCTATTCTTTCTATGTTCTATATACAGTTGTGCTTGTTTTACACGTGTTTTGTTTCGTTTTTATCTGCTACTTTTATCAGTTTTACTTGGGATTTTTTTCCCCCCTAACTACTTGAGCCACACAATTAGATCAGTATATTTAAAACTTCCTCGTTTTCTTTCCAAAACAGGCACTTAAAACTCTAAATGCCCCTGGAATTGCCACTTTGCGTCTATCTCTCATTTCCAGCTTAAGGTCTTCATTAACTCAAGGGTTAATGAGAAACATTTTTTTTTAATTCCAAATGAAACACAGTTTGGAGCCTTTGGTAGAAGGCTTACAGATTGAATTGAGTTCAACACATACACACACAAATATTTGTTGGAATCCTAACTCCTACACCTCTGGTTACGACCCTGCTTGGAAGTCTCTATTCCCTTTGTTATATTAATTCATTCCCACCTGAGTAGGTCATATAAATATAAATCTAATCACTTCTGAGTTACAACAAGAGCAGATTAGACACAGGTGAGTGTACAGCAGAAGGGAAGACAGTTGTCATTCGAGGACTGTCGATGAGCCAAGAAACAAAGAAACTCCCGCGGCTACTGACAAGGAAGGAGCTGACACTGCTAAGACCCTGACTTGGACAGTCAGCCTCCAGAACTGTGAGATGATGCATTTCTCTTCCTTAAAGCACTCCACTTGTGCTACTTCTCTTACAGCAGCCCTGAAAGACTAAGACAGGGCTTCGGGTGGCCAATTCCTGACCTTGAGGCATTTATGGCATTCAGAGAATGTCATAAAAGTACATTTGATATTGATTCTCTAAGCACAGAGTGATACATGCTTGGTGGCCTAATATATGATCAGCTCTTACACGTTTCAAGATATGCTGGAAACTAATGCAGATTCTTTTGATTGAGGGTACAGGTTTTATAAGATCGCCATTTTAAATTACCCTTCATAATGCCCTCATTCATTTGCTGTTGCTTGATCTATCAATTTTGCTGAGAGAAGTATGTTAAAATCTCCAATGACCCTGGGTGTGTCGATTTCACCTTCTAAGTCTGTCAATTTTTCATTCAGATTTTTAGGTAAGATTGTTAGCGGTTCACAGGTTCAGAACTTTTCATTTTACTGGTGAATTGTTCTCTTGATTACTATGTAATTACCTTCTTTATCCCTAGTAATGCATTTGCCTTAAAATCTCTCCTGTCAGACGTCAATATTATTAAACTATTTTCTATTGCTTAAGATTGCCTTAACATACATCATTTCTTCTGCCTCTTACTTTCTACCTCAAGAGGCAGCAGTTGTCCCAACCTAGCTCTGGCCCTTGTGTTAAACAAAAGTGGGACAGCTGACAGTCAATAAAAATAAGAACGGATTTGGTGTGTTTCTGGCCAATGTCAGTTTAAATCTCTTCACTTATTATGTAACAAAGAAACATGTCCCACCTTGGGAGGTTGCTCAGGTCGCTAAGAGTCAGAGTCGACTTTGGTTTAGGGAAACATGTTGTAATTCAGGAGATAAGTAAATAATGGGAAAGAAGCAAGTGCCATTTTGCCTTTCCTACATGAACCCTATCTCCAGGGGCATTTACTCTCCACAGCAGCATCTGTCCAGCTCAGAGAGAGAGAGAGACAATGGTAGACGGGAGTCACGCTGTGCAACCTCGAATGAAGTGACCCATCCATGGGCAGGGGTCAAGGTGGCTGCTGGCCTGGCAGAGGACGAAGCAACCACAAACATAGCCAGTGTCCCCCCATAATTAAAACTCAAGTGTGCATTGCATCAAGCATTGATTTAACCGATTTACAGGAAAGCCAGGGGTGAGAGGAACCCATAAACGTCACCATGGGACGCAAAAGTAAAAGTCCACACTATGGGAACACCACAGGACAAACAACATGGTGTCTTCAGAAAATAACCCCAGAAGAAAACACAGGGTGGGGTGGGGTGGAGTAGGAAGAGGAGCGGCCACAACAGATTTAAAGAGACTGAGATTCTAAACCAGACACAAATGGACACATGGTGTATAATCCTGCTCATGTGGCATATCCAAGGTAGGCAATTGCATGGAAACAGAGAGTAGATGAGAGGTCACCACGGCTGGGTAGGGGGTGGGCAGTGGGGGCAAAACAGGGAGCTATTACTTAATCAGTATAGAGCTTCTGTTTGGGGTGATGCAACATTCTTGAAATAATAGTGGTAACGGTGGAGGTTGTGTACCATTGAGTCGATTCTGACTCATACTATATGACGCGAGTAGAACTGCTCCATACTGTTTTCTACAGGCAAGGCTTGATGGTGGAGACAGTAGAGGTGCAGTGAAGATCTCCATCAGCAGTACCACAGAATACCAGATGAAGCCGGTTCAGGGCAGAGCTCCAAAACTCTGAACTACTTATCTACTAGGAGTATTTTTTAAAGTTTGAAAGCTTATAGCTAGTGGAACTTGTAGCAGAAGCAAGAAATCTCATACTCTAGAATCTGCCGAGCTCAGCAGCCTGGAGCCGACAACTTGGGTGATACCAAAGGTTAAGACCAACCAGGAGAGCAAGCACACCCGTCACGGAATAATGCCTGCGGGAACCTCAGAGACAAAAGTAGACAATATTCTTTGTTTTGTTCTGATTTTTTTTTTGGTATCTGTTCGTTAGCCTCTCGCTGTATACGCAGCTCTGTTCTGGAGACTAGAGGGGGGTGCCTAAGCGAGTAGATTTTTTTTTTTCTTCTCTCTCTCTCCTCTCTCTTTTCTGTGATTATAGACTACAGTATAAAATCTGTTTTGTTTTTGGGTTTTTTGTGTATGTTTTTGCTGTTGCTGTTTTGTTATTTTTTGGTTCCCCCTTTTGCCTTTATGGGGCTCTTTCTCTCCCTATATTACCTATGAAGAGACAGCAATTGCTGCCATATAGTCAAACTACAATCAAATCCTATAAAACCCCACAATCCAGGCAAGAACCAATACCAACTGCCATACACCAGGGAGGGAGACACCACCTGCGAAAGTTACTCTGAGTTAAGCAATAAGAAGAGTGAAAAGGGAAGCCCACATCCAGATCACATCTACCTGGAGACAATCAGAAAGCATAAAAAATACCAAAACACACATTCAATTAAGTATTAAGGGCACAGCTAACCACTGAACATATCCAAGAAGCAAAAGCAGATGACCATATAAGCACATGTCCAGAAACAAGATAAAATGTCTGAGACAAATAACCTAGAGGTAGATGTGGACTACGTTCTGGAAGGAGGACAGGCCTAAGACATGCCTGAGAAGGAATTCAGAAAAATGATTATAAAATGTTTCAAAACACTTTACAATGGAGTTGAGAAAACTAAGGAAGAAGTCAGGAAAGCGCTACAGTAACAATCAAATAAGATAGATACAGCATTGGAAACAATTCAAAACCTATAGAAAGAGGTCCAAACGATCAGTAATAGAATATCAGAAATAGGCAATAATCTGAAAGGGCAAAGGAGTAGAATTGAAGAGATGAAAGCCAGAACTAGTGAGCTGGAAGACAAATCTCGCAATACTACTAAAATAGAAGAGTAAGCAGAAAAAGGATAAAAAATCTGAAGAAGGTCTAAGATTCATGTTGGACAACATGAAGAGGAATAACTTAAGAATTATTGCCATTCCAGAACAGAAAAATCACACAAGTCCACAGAAGAAATAGCTGAAGAACTACTGGAAGAAAATTTCTCTAACATCCTGAAAAGCGAAAAGATAAACACTCAAAAAGCTCAATGAACCCCAGGAAGGATAGACCCTAAAAGAAAATCACCACGACATATCATAATCAAGCTCTCCAAAATCAAAAACATGAAGACACTCATGAAAGCAGCTAGGGAAAACAGAAGCATTACATACAAAGGCAAGCAAATCAGATTAAGCTCGGATCTCTCAACAGAAACCACGCAGGCAAGAAGGCAATGGGGATACATATATAAAACCCTGAAAGAAAAAAACTACCAACCAAGAATCCTTTATCCAGCAAAGCTATTAATCAAATATGACGGTGCAATCAAAACATTCCAGGATAAACAGAAGCTAAGAGATTTTGCAAAAGCCAACCCTGCACTACAAAACATCCTAAAGAAAGTTCTGTGGACTGAGAACCAACAAGAACAGACAACAACCAGGGTTGACGTAAATGGCAGCATCTCCCAGAGCTCAACTGACAAAGGGAAGAGCCAAAAACAGAATAAAACCATAAGAACAAACTCAGTGGATCTGGGAAGTCAGTCTATGATCAAAACAATTACAATGTGAAAGAAAGTAAACACGTAGGAACAGAGATTCAGATGGTGAGAAGGTCAGGTAGATTACGGGATAAAATAGACGGCACTAAATGGAGGGAAAAGTTAATGGAATATAAAGTAACTGCAAAGAAAATTAACACTTCACAACATAGTGTTTTTTAGGGAGCCATCTTTAAGGGGGCAGAGTGCCAAGTCTTTTCTCTCACAGCCCCACTGGTGGGATCAAACCACCATGCTTTTAGTTAGCAGCCGAACAATTAAACATTATGCCATCAGTGCTCAATAATTACAGTAAATAAAATGAAGAGACTTAAGATTCACACCATCCCATTCCAATGTAGAGACCTTGCTAAGATCCTGAATTGGTAAACAGGAAAAAAAGTATGGATTTACTGGGGAAATGTTAACATTGGCTAGATACATGATGATATTATAGAGTTTTGGTGTGGTGCTGTAAGGTAAGTGCTGGACTGCTCACTGAAAGGTTGGTGTTTCAAAACCACCAGCTACTCCTGAGAAACCTGATATAGGGTTGCTATGAGTCAGAACCAAGTCGATGGCACTTAACAACAACAATGATATTAAGAAAAAGACTTAACAAAATAACACTCCATAATATTATTCTGCCTAGACATTACAAATTATTTTTTTAATTAAATAAAAATTTCTAAGGACTCCTTGATCAGAACAGCCACGAATGCCTGATAGAACAGCAGAGATACAGGTGGGACATTCTTTTTTGGGGGTGTTTCTGTTCATTGGTCTCTTGCTGTTTGCGCACCTCAATTCTGGTGACTAGAGGGGATGCAGGAGTGAATGGACACCCCACCCACACCCCTGGAGGGTTCTACTATGCATACGCACTGATCTTGAAATTTAAAGTGACAGTTTCCACTTAAAACCAAACGGCCACCACTCATCTGTCAGTTTGTCATACTGTGGAGGCTTGTGAGTTGCTGTGATTCTGAAAGCTATGCCACTGGTATTTAAATACCAGCAGGGTCACATATGGTGGACAGGTTTCAGATGAACTTCCAGACAAAGACAGACTAGGAAGAAAGAGTGACAAACTACTTCCAAATATTTAGTCACTGAAAACCTTATGAATAGCAGAGAAACACTGTCAGATATAGTGCCAGACAATGAGCCCCTAAGGTTGGAAGGCACTCAAAATGCAAGTCCTCCAAATAGAGTTGACCGTGATAAAGTGAAAGGAGTAAAGTTCATGGAAGAAAAGCCAGTGGGACCTTCATTTGCTGATGGGGCACAATGCAAAACTGAAGAGAAACAGCTGTAAACATCCATTGAAAATCAGAACATGGAATGTACGAAGCATGAATCTGGGAAAATTGGAAGTTGTCAAGAATGAAATGGAACACATAAACATTGATATCTTAGGCATTAGTGAGCTGAAATGGACTGGTATTGGCCATTTTGAATCTGGCAACCACATGGTTTACTATGCCGGGAATGACAAATTAAAGAGGAATGGTGTTGCATTCATCGTCAGAAAGAACATATCCAGATCAGTCATGAGGTACAACACTGTCTGGGATAGGATAATATCCATGCGCCTACAGGGAAGCCCAGTTAATAGCACTATAATTCAAATTTATTCACCAACCACTAAAGCCAGTGAGGATGAAATAGAAGAATTCTACCAACTTCTTCAATCTAAAATTGATCAAACATGCAATCAAGATGTATTGATCATTACTGGTGATTGGAATGCAAAGGTTGGGAGCAAAGAGAAAGGATCAGTAGTTGGA
>NW_006408943.1:474018-490029 GCF_000296735.1 Chrysochloris asiatica | reverse complement strand
TGGAACGAGGGATATCATTGCTGATGTCTGATGGATCTTGGTTGAAAGCAGAGAATATCAGGAAGATGTTTAGCTGTGCTTTATATACTATGCAAAGGCTTTCGATTGTGTAGATCGTGACAAGCTATGGACAACATTGCAAAGTATGAGTATTCCAGAACACTTAATTGTGCTCATGAGGAATCTGTACATGGACCAAGAAGCAGCTGTTTGATCAGAAAATGTGAACACTGAATGTTTTAAAATTAAGAAAGGTGTGCAACAAGGTTGTATTCTCTCACCATACTTATTCAGCCTGTATGTTAAGCAAATAATCCGAGAAGCTAGGTTCTATTAAGAAAAACGTGGTGTCAGGATTGGAGGAAGACTCATTAACAACCTGCAATATGCAGATGATACAACCTTGATTGCTGAAAGTGAAGAGGACTTAAAACATTTACTGATGAAGATCAAAGAGCACAGCCTTCAGTATGGATTACATCTCAACGTTAAGAAAACAAAAAGCCTCACCACTGGACCAATAAACAACATTCTAATCAATGGAGAAAATATTGAAGTTGTCAAGGATTTCATTTTTCTTGGATCAACTATCAACACTCATGGAAGCAGTCATCAAGAAATCAAACATCATATCGCATTAGGTAAATCCGCTGCACAAGACCTTTTTAAAGTGTGGAAGAGCAAAGATGTCAGCTTGAGGACTAAGGTGCGCCTGACCCAAGCCAAGGTAATTTCAATAACCTCATATGCATGCGAAAGCTGGACAGTGAATAAGGAAGGCGGTAGAAGAATTGATGCTTTTGAGTTATGGTGTTGGAGGAGAGTACTGAAGGTGCCATGGGGTGCCAAAAGAACCAATAGATCCGTTTTGGAAGACGTGCAGCCAGAGTGCTCCTTGGAGGCCAAGATGGTCAAACTTCGGACATGTTGTCAGGAGGGACCAGTCACTGGAGAAGGATATCATCTTTGGTAAGGTGGAGGGTCAGAGAGAAAGAGGAAGACCCCCAACAAGATGAAGAGGCCAAGTGGCAGCATCGATGAACTGAAGTGTGGCAACAGTAGTGAGGCTGGCCCAGGATCGGGCAGCATTTTGTTCTGCTCTGCATTAGGTCGCTACGAGTCAGTACTAACCTGATGCACCTAACAACAACAACAAGGACACCTTAGTTTTTTAGCTATACAGACAGATGTATGTATAGATGAAGAGATAGCAGGTCTGAGCTTTGCTTCAAAATAAGTGTGGTTCGGGGAGAAAACTGCATCAGGATAGAGTTGATTGCTGAGCAGCTGGCGGTTTGATTCATTACACGGTTCTCCCAAATTGTATATGTGCTTGAAAGTTTTCATAGTAAACTTTTTTAAATACTAGATTTTCAAAACACAGTAGTGCCGGCACCACCCCCATTCACCCTCTGAACAGTCCGTACCAGCATCAAAGGAGCCGTCTTTGTTCATCGCCACAAGGATGTGGGACAAGGGGCCTGAGGTGCTTTTCCCAACCTCATCCAGCTTGACCAGCTGCAGCCGGGGCGTGGTGGCAGGTGGGAAGCGGTAGAACTGGAAGGTGAAATACACAGTCTTTGGCCACGGCGTGCTCCTGTGGTCTTGAGATACTCTAGGTCCAATAACAGTTCCCAATTAATCAATTATCCACAGCAGGGGACCAGGGCTGCTGTCACACTTGCACGATGACACATCCCGGGCCCTGCAGATTGCAGACCGCAATAAGACACCCCTCATCCACCAACAGGAATGGCATTACTGGGTTCTCAGTGAGCTGGTGGACTCCTGAGCACTTCAGGAATGTATGATGCTGCTCCCCAGGTGACACCAACACCTCGGACTAGTCACACACCCATCCACACTCTAACTAAGGGCCACGGGAATCAGGCCAAACACAGTGTTAGGGACTGAGTGCATCCCCAAAAAATACATGTTGAAATTATTTTTTAAAAAACCCATTTCCATCCAATCCATAGGACAGAGAAGTTCCCTGTAGGGTATCCAAAGCTGTCACCTCTATGGAAGCAGGCTGCACCATTCTCCCAAAGAGAGGCTGAAGGGTTCCAATCTCTGGCCTTTTTGAGAACAGCAGAGTGCTTAACTGCTGCACCACCAGTGCTCCTTGGTGCCAGAATCTTAACCCCTGTACTTGCGGATGGAATCCCATTTGGGTATAGTTTCCATTGTCATAGTTTTGAAGCCATATCAGTAGATGGCACGTCTTAAACGTACTCACTTTTGAGATCTAAAGAGAGCAGACTAGGCACAAGGCAAGGAAGCACAGACGGGGGGAGCAAGATGCCACACCACATGAAGCTCACCAAGAAACTCAGGAGCAGAAACTGAAAGGACAGAAGGACCTGTGTTCACACATCTAGCTCTGAGTTCACACATCTAGCCTCCTAAACTGTGAGAAAATAAGCTTCTCTTTGTTAAAGCCACCCCCTCGAAGCATTTCTGCTATAGCACTCCTAGCAGGTGAAGACACATGATAGGAGGGTGGGGGCAGTAACTATCTCAAATCAAACACAAAGAGCATCCCTTAATCTGATAATACCTGGGCTCACAGTTCCACCAAGTCAGAGCCACACAGACGCTTCTATTCAGCACAGCAGGAAGTGTGCAAGCCAGGGAGAGAGTGGCGTGGGAAGGGTTTTTACCTGCTGAAGGCCAGAAACTGCAGCACAATTTCATTGCTCTGTAAACAGTCTGCCTCTTCCTTTTGAGGGCTGAATCTCACGGGATCTGTGGGACTCACAGCCTCCGCTGGCTGCTGATTGGCATCCAGGATCTCTGGAAAGCCAGACGCCTGCAGGAGCACCATCGAGGCCCGAGATAGCGCATTTCCAGAGCTGGAACAGAGAGCAGTCATCAACCAGTCACCCAGAGAAGGGCAGGTAGAGGCAGCCGGGCCTGGAAACAGGCCTCGATGTGGATAGCCCATTGCTCAGAACGTAAGCACTTGCCTGGTCCAAACCCCATCAGAGCCACTGCCTCACCTTTTGGTCTGAGCCCCAACAATGATCGGGGCATGCAAGGGCATGAAAGGCAGTTCCTGCAATTGCTCAGCCACACACGTGTCCAGGACCACAGAAGTCTTGCTCAGGTTAGCTTCCAGGTGAGAGATGCTGCCCTCAAAGGGGACCTCCTGCCGAACAAAATGAGACACCCCCCCCAAGTGAGGATCCCCACCTGCATCAGCGGTGTTCCCGCACATAAGAGGGCCTGTAGAGCTGCCAGATTTAGCCAATGAAAAACAGAAGCACCAGTTAAAGTTCAATTTTGCATAAACAAAAAGTATTCTTAATCTAAGTATGTCCCATGCAATATCTGGGAGCTTGGTGGCTCTGTAACAGGATAAGCTCTGGAATGGGAACCACAAGGTCAGCAATTCGAGCCCACCAGCTTCTCTACAGGAGAAATGAGGCTCTCTGCTCCCATACAACTTGACAACCTCAATAACCCTCTACAGGGTCATTGTGTGCCGGAACCAACTTGACAGCGTTGTTGGTGTTAGGTACCAACTCATGGTGACCCTGTAAGACACAGTAGATCTGACACCATAGGGTCCCTGAGGTTGTAATCTGTAAAGGAGCAGACAGCCACATCTGTCTTCCATGGAGCAGCTGGTGGATTCAAACTGCTGACCCTGTGGTTAGCAGCTGAGTGTTTAACCACAGGCCTCTTTAATTGGGATATTCTTATGCAAATATACCATTTGTTGCTTATCAAACGCGTGTCCTGTACTCCCATTTGGACAGCCTGTTGGCTAAGTCTAAACACAATAAAGATGGATTCATCGATATTGTGAACAAGTCAGTTCCGTGGTAGATACCTGATGCCCAAGATTAACACAAAAAAATGTGTTCAGAGAACAGAAAGATGGAGCCTCCTTCACCAGTCAAAGGTAAGCTGTGGTCTCAGCCCGGAGGGTTCTCTGTCCTGACCCCACACTGCCTGAGTGTTCTAGTCATTTCCTGTGCCCCACCTCATACACCCCCACAGAAGACTCGTGAGCATGTCCACACGAAGAGCTTGTTGGGAGCCAGGTATCGCTTTCAAGTTTGAGTGTCAAACTTTCTGTTTCAGAACAAAAGGAATACCACAGTGCCAGAGGCACTCCCAGCACATGTCTCGGGTGCCAATAATAGAAAGACACCCCAGTTCTTCACAAACGCATGAGTTCTAGCATGTTCTAGAATAAGGCATGTCATGCCAGTATCTGTATTTCCAAATGAGCCAGTAATTGGAGTTCTTTTTCCTCAACATACTTTCAGAAAGAGACTGCAATTTGCAGGGTTTTGAGACAAAACTCCATGCAAATCCCCAAGGGCAGTGGAAGCAAAGGCCTATTTTTGCCACTCAGTCCATCGGAACCCAGGAGTGGGTTTCCCTAATTCCTCTTGAGCTGCTGAGCCGGCAAGGACAGCGAGCCTGGGGGATGAGGCCTGTTGTCTGTCTTTATCTACAGCATGTCCTCTTTTCCTTTTGTGCACAGAGATCTAAGGGCAGTTTAACTTTTTGTCTTATCAAGGAGCACAAAAACCTGAAATTGAGCCCAGGGCAGCACGCTTCAAGAGCCAAACTCTCCCCTGTGTCCCTCCTCAAAGACACCATGATGGTACGCTTAGTTCAAAAGCTGAAAACACAGGTCCCTGTAACCCACGTCTCTTCAAGCTCAGTGGCATCCTGTCCTCGACACCTAACTGAGGACAAGCCGAGCTTGCATTAAAAGAGCCTTCAGCACAAGTTACAAACACAGAACCATCCCCTGTGGAAGCTGGCAGAGGCACGGGGGCACTTACCGCCTGTGTTGGGCCTGGTGGTGAGCCATCACCCTGCAATGGTGAGGGTCTAGGTAGCCGGCACTGGCCCAGGGACTGCGGGGACGCTACCAACTGGGAGATGGACAACTGGAGAAGGAGAGAGTTCTGGTGAGAGTGGGACACCACCCCTCCCTGCCGCGTTCTCTTCACAGGGCCTCCCACACACACTGCTGAGGACCCTTGGGACACAAAATGGGACTTCTACCAAGTCTCCTGACAGAACCTGGAGCTGGCTTTAGGTTTATTATAATTACAGGAGGCGTGGTGCTCTCATTTTCCCCAAACTGTAATACTGGAATAAAAACACAGTTAACAAGGAAAAACTAACAGAAAAAGAAAAAGCCAGGAAACCCAGGTTCCCTCCCCTCTCGGGCTGCAGGGGTGGACTGTCTTAGGACCTGTCAGGGACTGGATCACCTCCAACACCCCTCCTGACTCCAACACCCTCGTTCCTCCGACGGATCCTCTGAGTTCGGGCAACGACCACAGTGGCAGCTGACAGGGTTCTGGTCACACACACAGCTAGAGATGGGATTTCCACTCTGCCACTTCACTAGACAACTCACCTAACCCTTTTTCAGGCTCAGTCTACTCACCTGTGAAGTGGGGACAATCAATCACAGGCTGGCTGAGTAAGGGGGGCTGATTCCTGGACACATGGTGAGCCTTCCACATACACTGAGAGTGTTCAGGAAGTGAATGCTGACGTGGAGTGAGAGGACCCACTCCCGACTCAAGACAAGCGTCTTTAATCCTGGACTATCTCCAATGTGCATGGTCGCTCTGGACACTCACTCTCCACAGGACAGCTGGACTTAAGGAAGGGAGGGCACAGGAAAGGGCAAGTGGGGTAGGAGGCACTGGGGCCCTGGCTGCTCTGCGGGGATGTGAGAGATCTTTGGGGCCTGGTCATCTCTCCTCAGTTATCAGGGGCCTGTCTCGCCTTTGCAAGTGGACAGTGCCTCGCTGTGGTCCCTCAACACTAACGGGGGACATGGAAACTGCTATAGGAGGATCGGGGCTAGGCCAGCAGGAACTCCAAAAAGCAAACACAATCCTCATTTCTGATCCGGCATACAAGCTACACAGTGCCCGTTCAAGTCACTTCCTGGGCGCAGCCTTTGATACTGGGCTGTTCCACTTTCCCAGAAGGTCCTTTCCATGACCGATGCTGGCAGGCGGGGTCATCAGGAGGAACACATATCTTCTGTGTTCAAGCACACAGTTGAAGCCACCCCGAGCCCCCTGGTCCTTGAGTGTGCCCAGCCCTGGGGCTGGACATTACTGTCGGGAAGAATGTCCCATTTTTAAAAGTGTTGGCACACCCTCAGGTAGGAAATGGAGGGTTATTCCCAGTCAGTGAGGAGTTCCCCACCCCTGGCACATTGCGAGGGCAGATGGGGACTGGAGGCAGCCCCCCATGATGGCCTCTCTGCCTGGGCAGGACCCCTCCCAGCCCCATGAAAGCTAACAGGAGATCAGCTGTTTGTAAAAATGCAAACTGACTTTTCTCACACTCAGAACTTTAAATCTTTTTTTTCCCCCTAGATTGTGAAAAGAGCTTTTTCGCCTTAAGCACATGATGCAGCCTGGTGGCTGGGACTTACTCCTGGTCCCACGGGTGAGTCCTGGGTGGCAGCGAGCCTGGAGGCTGGTGGTGCTGGCGGGCCTACGAGGAAGCAGAGGGTGGGTCAGCAGGCTGACAGACCTAGCACCCACCCAGCCAAGTCACTGTCAGCTTCTCCAGCACATCTGGGAATGACGCTCCGAGCCTGTGTAATGACACGCTGGTAGCTGCCCACCGAGTTGGGCCTGCACTGTTAGGATTCATAAGGCGTTCACTGATTTTTGGAAGTACATTGCCAGTCCTTTCTTCCTACTCCATCTTAGTCCAGAAGCTCTGCTGAAACCTGTTTGGCATCAGGGCAACATAGAAGTCCCCACTGATAGGCAGGTGGTGGCTGCACATGAGGGGCGTTGGCCAGGACTGAACCTGGGTCTCCCACATGGAAGGCGAGGGTTGTACCACTGAACTATGAACCGTGGCCAACATAAATTTAGATAAACAGCAGCTTCCTGCCACCTCTGCTTTAGGTGAACGGGACTTGCGCTCAGTCCTTTACCAAGGACATCTGCACTGTGAGTCACCTGTCCTTCTCCACTGGGTCCCCTCACCGTCCCTGTGAACATGTGGATGGAGTACGTGGGTTTGATGAGAATGAGATTCATCTGACACAGTAGAGGCTCGAACATGCCCACCCATAGCTTTTCCGCCCTCTTAGGGGGCCATATTCCCCACCTGTGGATCCAGGATGCTCAGCCTCAGGCCGACACCCCCATGCAACCTACACCCACAGCTCCATGACTGACCACAAGCAAGGGCCTTCCCTCTGCCGTCAACCACAGGAGCACAGAGCCCTGGTGGTGTAGTGCTGAGGCATGTGGCTGCTGACTGAACCCATCAGATGTTCCTCAGAAACAAGATGTCGCAGTCTGCTTCTGTAAATAGTAAGCCATGGAAACCATAGGGTCAGTTCTAATCTGTTCTATTTGGTCACTGTGAGTTGGAAGGACTCGCAGCAGCAGGAGCTAACCTCACAGAAAGTAGACGCCAGCTCTCCAGGAGCTCTCCCCCAGCTAGGGGCTGAGAACGGTCTAGACCGAGGCTGGCTCTGCACCTGCCCAGCTATGGCCTGTGTGCTGCTTCCACATCCCGAGGCTGCACAAAGAGCTCCAGAGCCCGGGACCCCAGGGCAGCTAAAATCTCCACAATCTCCCAGACTCCCCGTGCTGTGGGCACATGACTACTCTCTATCTGTGTTAGGGGCTCAGACACCTTGAGCTTTGGTGTACCAACTTCCCCTGCCTTTACTCTCCAGGAACCCGCATCCAGTCTCAGGTGGCTGCATCAGGCAGACCCTGAGCTATTGATGACTGGGCCTCCCCAGCCCACCAGAAGCCCAGACTGGAATCAGCTGTCCCAGACCAGCTGAGCCCTGGGTGTTCACTGGCCTGGGTGACCAGTTCTCTCTCCAGTCCTGTGGCCATGCCCTAACTCACCACAGTCCCCTTCCCAGGAGGATGCTGTCCACTCCAAGTAGACACCATCACTTATCAAACATCCAGGGAAACCTGGAGCTCCTGAGAAACTGCTCCCCTGTCACCCTCCTGTGGTGAGCTCTCCTGCCTCCTTTCTACATGGCCCTGCTTGGCAGCAGGGCCCCTTCTGAGCCCTGGTCAACAAGAGCCCCTGCGTCACCATGCACCCAGCATATGGCCGGCCGGCCAGTGCGGAGATCCGAGTTCATCAGCTGCAGACTCAGCACTGAGTCCCTGGTCTGCTGTGCAGCTCTGCACCCTGACGAAACCTCCACCACCACCTCGGAAGTCCCCACCCCAGCACCATCGGCATGGCTGTGCCACAGCTGCAGGGCGCTCTGAGAAGGCTGGAGGTGGTGCCACCTTCATGGCAACCCCTGCCTCCGAGGTGTCCAGCACTGGGTCCAAAAAACTCTGATGCTTGCTGATCAGAGGTCCCTGTAATTCCTGAAATCCGTTCACTGCTTTGAGGGGAGCTAGGAGTCCTGGTGTGATGTTGCAAGATCAGCACAGCACTGCCAACAGCAAGGTCGGCAGTTCAAGCCCACTAGCTCCTCTCTGAAACCCCATACAGGGCTAGTCTGAGCCACACTGACTTAACAGCCCACAAGAAGAAGCTGTAACCCCTCCAGCAGCCTCGTGGCATCCCAGGAATGAGACAGGCATAACAGGCAAAATGCACACAGGAAATCTTTCAGGGCCAAGTGTCCTTGAACTCGCGCAGCTCACCCAATTCCCTCAAGCATCTTTGGCAGGCGATTTCAGAGCTTGTGCAGAAGTCCCCTGGCTGCCACCCACTAAAACTCCCTCCTCCCTCCTTCCTAAAAGAGCCTAAAAGACCAACCAGAAAACCAGCAAGCCGAGTTCAACTTTGTTCTACCCTAAATGGGAACTGAAAACTCCACAGGAAGGTTTTTGTAATGAGGGAAATGGCAGGAAATGGCGCCATTATCTTCTGCTAAGAGAATCTAATCCTGGCCCTCAGGAGCGGCCCTCGGTGTCCTCTGGTCAGGGAGCAGCTGCCTGCTGAGGAAAGCTGTGCCCAGCCCCACATCCCATCTCCTCACATGCTCCCTACCCCCACACCCTTGGATTGGTTACTGTGTGGGAGTTTTTCAAGGCAATCCTTGTTGTCTGGACTTACTGTGCAGTTGGATCTTCCTGAAGGAAAAACAGAAAAAAGAGATTTGGGCACCATTCAAAAGATACCCACTGGTGAGCCCAGGAGTCCTGATGTGGTGCTGTACGATCAGCACCAGACTGCAAACCACAAGGTCGACAGTTCAAACCCACAAGCTGCTCCTTGGAAACCCTATACAGGGTTACTATGAGTCAGAACTGACTGCACAGCACTTAGTAACAGCAACAACAATATATACACAAAGATACATGTACACGAGAACTCTGTGGTGCATGCTTAGGTTAAAGCACTGGATCTAAAGGTCCATTTGAACCACAGGGTCAGCAGTTCAAACTCACCATCTGCTCCTTGGAAACCCTATACTGACTCAACAGCACTTTACAACAACATACACAAACATCTATGTATGTACAAGCTTACAGCATGTATGTATATGTTACATGTTGTCATGTTACATGTAGAATTAAAAACCACTTAAACAAAATTATATTAAGACCTCTTGTGTCACAGCTAGGGTCTGACATCACGCTGGGATGCACTCGGGATGCCAGCGCTGAGAAACACAGTCTTCCCCAGCAAACAACTGGTCACTCCTCTGTTCACAGGACACCTGGTCACAAGCTGGGCATCTTCCCCAGACACCCAGCTGTCAGGGACACAGTTCTGCCATGGCAGCTCTGGGGATCGAGAAGCCTCGTTGCCGGCACAACCTCAAGTGCACAGAGCTGTTGGTAGAACCAACAGACAGGAACTAAACCAGTGTTTTCTTTGACACCAAAGTTAGCTGGGATCTGAAAAGGGTCCACACGGACTGTTGGGAATAAAGAAAGTCTGCTGCGGCCAGCTTCTCCTCCTGTCCAGAGATTCCTTTCGCCTGACACTCAATGACTCCCCAAGCAGTTTCCACTTCTAGAAACTGTCCCACCTGTTCTCTCCGCAAGTGGGACTTGTGTGCCTGACTACAATGCAGGTGGCTTCCTCCTAGGGAGAGGGTGCCGTCGCATGCCTGTGCACACCTGAAGCCTGTTCCAAACTCAGGAAGAGGGATGCCTTTCACGTCGTCAAGCATTTTCTCTCAGGAGGCACTTGTGGCAAGGTGAGCAGCAGAAATTACAATGTGACCAGAACACTGCTCCAGCAGGACCCAAATGGGCGTGAGAGCCCGGGACACACACAGAGCTCCTCCTCCATCCCAGGGAGACCCGTCAGTAAGCGACCTACACTTACGCATGTCGGGTAGAGAAAATGGAATGAAATGGTTTGTTAGAAGGGTGATGACATCCAAACCACAGTCATAAACAGAACGGGTGCTCAGCAGCCAGCCCAGGCCTCCCAAGCCTTTGGGTACCTAGTCCTCCCAAAGGAGGGGACCCCAAGCATTGCTTCTCCTCTGACCACCCTCAGGGATCACCCACAGATATCAGAACCTGAGAGCAAGAAGCTGTCCCCTACCACAACAACACAAGGAAGCCGCTGGTGTGCTCCAGTCACACCAGCTGTTAGTGCTCTGTCCTGGTGGCATCTGCCAGTCATGTGCAAAAGTCCTGTGGCCACGGGGGCTCAGAGTGCTGATGCTGAGTGCCAGCTCCTGACCTGGGGTTCCAACAAGTAGCCATGCATCTCCTCAAGCTGTACACGTTAAAGTGGAAATGAACAACAAGAGGGGCAGGAGGCTACTGTCACCACCTTTACTTTCCCGTGTTCACAGATTGACTTATCCAAGAAATGTCTGCTTGCCATATGCCTGCACTGCACTCGGCCCACAGAAAGAGGAAAACATAAGAAATATTAGCGATCGGGCAGTGGTCTTCATCAGATGTCTTCCCAGGTGGGAGAGCTAGAGTCCTGGGAACATGGGAGGGGTTCCCGAGGACCACCACCTTCCCGGGCAACAGTGGCCCTGTGTCAGAAGCAGTGCTGATGCCCCAGCTCACAAAATGTACAGTGTTTCCTGAGAAGGCTTCTGCTCTGTGTCATTGTATATTTCTGTGAGCTGACTGGGGAGAGGACAGTCGGCAAGAGAGAGCTCAGCAAGGGGACCGCTCAGCACGCAGCACGGATGGCTCTGGGGAACAGAACCACCTGTGTTTAATTGAAGGGTCAGTTCTACGATGAGAGAAGACAGTCCTGAAGGAGACGCGAGGTGGCTGCACAGGAAGCAGTTGCTTAGCAACTCACAGCAGCTGAGGCCAAAGGCAGGGGAAGGCCCAGGCTTTGGACCAGAGCAGAGGTTGGAATCTGTCTGGTGATGTCAGAGAAGTAAGCAGCTGGCTCTGAAGGAAGGACCCTTCGTGGTTAAAGACACAGTCACTGAGATCTAACGGATTATCGTAAAAGCCACTTTCCCAAGGGAAGAATGGATCTATCTGTACTGAATGATAATCAACACACTAGGAGGCCCCAAGACAACCCCATTGAAAGGCCTAGATTCCTAATTAGTGTGGAGGGAAAAGATTATTCTGCCCAAGATTTTTGATCACAGGAAGGGGGGAAACAAGCAGACTTTTGGAAGAGCTCAAATTAGAACTTAAAAACTGATGAGGGCCTGAGGCCCCAACTTTGGGTGGGCAGTCATTATCCTGCAAGACGCACCTTAAAATACTCTACAATCTGCATATCGACTTCTGTGGAGGGAGACCAGACAGTTGCTCTATAGTTTTAGTCCCCACCCCCTACTGCTGTTGCTGATTGCCATCAAGTTGAATCTTTCTCATCCCCATCTCCCCTAATGTTACAGAGCGAATTGCTCCATGGACTTTTCTTGGTTGTAAAGTATACAGAAGGAGGTCATCAAGCCTGTCTTCCTTAGCACTGCTGGTTAGTTGTTGTTGTTGTGAGATGCTGTCACGTCAGCTCTGATTCACAGCGAGCTTCTGTACAACAGAAGGAACTGCTAGGCAAGGGATCAGGTGCACACCATTTCTGCGGACCAAGCTCCTTACACCTGTGCCCTGCTGCAGCGTAACTAAATTACACCAACTCCCCGCAAGGGAGGGGCCATCAGAGAGGATGCTTCAGACGAAGGTCACAACAATGCCAAGAGTCGGACTCGATATGTTCTGGGAAACACCATAGTGGCATATATTCAATGGCCCCTGATACAAGGCTGCTTTTTAAATCCCTTAAGCAAACAGACCAAAATTCTGACACCACCGGAGCGTTCAAAAGAGAAATATGGGTCAGGGAGCCAAGTCACAAAGAGTAAAGACGGAGCGCCCTCTAGTGGCCCTGTACACACTAGCTCACACTGGGTGATAAATGGGCCTTGGGTGCCATGTAATTTTATAGAAAAAAAATAAAAGGGATTATTCATAACGGAGAGCCAAAAGACCTCACTTATAGTGACAGCCGCGTATCATTAAGATTTCCAGAGGACCCATATAAGTAGGTAAAATAGTGAAGCATGAGAAGTTTCCATCATAAGTTAAACACTAGTGGATATTTAAGTCTCTCCTATTGGATCCTGGGAGGCAATGTCTTCAAGTGCTTGGAACCAGGGCTGACAGCAATTATACTAAAGTGATGTGAGCACAGCGATAAATCCAAATTAAATAAACCAAATGAAATCAGGTTCCATCCATGCAAGTCTGCCGGTTCCAGAGAGGAACTGAGAAGGACATAATGCTTGCTGCTAGAGCACATTTGCACAACGTTCAAGTCCTGAGCCTCCAGCAACTGGTGCACGCTCTTCTCTGGCAGGCAAAGATCCTAAACCTTTGGTGTACCTAAGAGATCTTAGTCTTAGGGAATCAAACGGCTCTCAGCACACATGAGAAGATAGTGGCACAGAGACCATCATCCTGAAAGACATTTCTCTCAGAGGGCAACTGGGTCAACCTTAGAACCCCAAAGTGAGTGCCCCCTCCACCTGAACCTCGACAGTGCACACTGCCCACAGTACTCCTAGACTCCAAATGTGGCTAGCCTCACATAATGTTGCCTCTTTTCTGTGCCCAGTCCTCCTCTAGATGGTGGGCTTCTTGAGGGCAGCCTGTTTCTCACTGGTCTTTGCATCCCTCCCACATGGCAGGCACCACTACTATCTCTGCATCCACTGCTCAAAACGCAGGAGACAGTGGCCAGTGCTGGAGCACAGCATGCAGTAGAAGGAACAGTTATCGGGGAAGAACAGGGACTTGGCATCAGGAGAGCAAGCATCTCCATCCATTGTGTGTCCAACATCTGCTGCTTCTGTCTCCTCTTCTGAGAGCAGCATCAAGGGTTTTCCTTTGCGGAATCACCCTCCCAACCTCAGCCATCTAGTCTAAGTGGAGCTAGCCCAAACCCCACTCAAGACTCACTGTCTCAGTCCCTAAGCACCTCATGGTTAAGATAAGGGCAGATCAGTGGGACCCCATCTCAGAACTTTTATTGGAACAACTGGGTAACGAAGTTCTTTCTATTGGGATTGCTAAAGGAGTTCTGGTAACATAGCAGTTACGAGTTGGGCTGTTAATCACAAGATCAGCAGTTAGAAACTACCACAGGTTCCGTGGGAGAATGATGAGGCTTTCTGCTCCTGTAAAGATGTATAGCCTCGGAAACCCTATACAGGGTCGCTATTAGTCAGAACCGACTCCATAACACATCACCATCACCACCACCACCACCAAAGCCAAGGGTAACCCTGCCGCTCTGGTGGCAACCACATGGAGAAACCCTACCTAGCAGGCAATCTAACACTGAAGGCAGTAGAGCTGAAAGGTGATGGGGGAGGGAGACATCAAGTCCCAATGATATCATTCAAATGCTAGGATCCAGCCAGGCCGAGCATCAGCTCTAGCTCTGGTCTTTCCATGGCATGAGCCAATGGATTCCCTTCTATGATTCTGTTACTTTGAGTTGGGGTTCTAGCCCTTGTATTTCAGAGTCCTGATTAGTTCATTACTTCACAAACATGCCCACAATGCTTTGCTGTAAGCCGGACAACAGTGGGTAGTATAAAGTTAAATTAAAACTGTCCCTGCTCATGAACTCTTCCTATATTAATCTTTGTTCTTGCCATTGAGTCAGCTCTAACTCATAGTGACCCTACATAGGGTTTCTTTCAATATTCTTCTCCAATACCATTAACTTAAATGCATCAGTTCTGGTGAATTTGAACTGCTGGCCTTGCGGTTAGCAGTCCAGTGCTTATACCAGACCGCCTTGCCAGGACACCATAACAGTCTTGAGTGTTTGACAAACCAAAAATCTGTGCCAAATAGCTACATGTTTTCACCTTCTGAGCAGAAATTAGGGGACGTTCCCAGCCCACTGGGATGGGGTGATGTATGTGTCTAGTGCTAGTCCATGAGCTGGGAGGAGTGACTTGTCATTTCTGGGCCAGAGGTTTCCCTAGAAACAACATTCAAGATGGTGGCTGCCCCATCAGTCAAGGTCCCTGAGTGAAGGCAATGAGCGCAGCAGCACACAACCAACACCCCACAGGGAGAAACAAACCTTGTTTTAAGTCACTGAGATTTGGGGAGAACTTGTTACCATGGTAAACCTGACTGATACATCCCAAAAGTAGTGGGAAGGCCACTATTTTACAATAACCTAAGAATTGCCACATGAGGACTAAGATTGTATTTTATATTTATCTAAAGGAGCTTGGTTTTGGAAGAAGTGCAGCCAGAGTGCTCCTTGGAGGCCAGGATGGCTAAGCTTCATCTCTTATACTTTGGACATATTGTCCGGAGGAAACAGTCGCTGGAGAAGGATGTCATGCTGGGTAAGGTGGAGGGTCAGAGAAAAAGAGGAAGACCCCTAACGAGATGGATTGGCCAGGTGGCATCATTGATGGACTCAAGTGTGGCAGCGGTGAGGATGGCCCAGGATCGGACATTGTTTCGTTCTGCTGTGCATGGGGTCACTATGAGTCTGTTCCGACTCGATGGCACCTGACAACAACAAAAGGAGCTCTGGTAGTGTAGTGGTTACGAGTTGGGTTGCCAACTAAACTACCAACGGCTCCATAGGAGCTAGATGAGGCTTTCTGCTCCCATAAAGATTTGCAGCCTCGGAAACCCTGTGCAGAGTCACTATGAATCAGAACCGTCTCCATGGTACTTAACAACCTACTATAAAATAAACAAGAGTACCTACAATGTATGCGAGAATGTTGACGAGAAAGGTCTACTGAGGACATGTCATTAGAGCCAGATTTACGAAGATGAGTAGAAATGTTCCATATGAATGGGCATGATATTTTTAATAGCTACACATAAGTATCATTTAATATGGGAATGATTTAAAACACTTAAACTCAAGTTAAAAAGGAAATAAAAATTGAAATAAACAAATTAGGAGTGAAGAACAATACAGATCAAAGCCTATGAAATGTGACCAAAGCATACTTAAAAAACAATTGCATAGCGTTAAACTTTTTTATTAGTAAACACGTGGAAACCATAGGAGTGGGAAGGTAAAAAGGTCAACCATTCAAGATTACGTATGTGTGTGTGTGTGACAGATGATATTTTTGCACATGCATTTATATGAGCTGCAAAAATATGCATAAATATAGAACATACAAGAATACCTAATATACCATGTATTACCTGAAGAATGAACAAATAGATATGTTCATTCTTCTGGCTCTTGGTGTTGTTAGGTGCCGTCGAGTCAGTTCTGACTCACAGCAACCCTGTGCACACATAGGTCCTGCACCATCCTCACGATCATTGTTACACTTCAGCCCACTGCTGCTGCCACTGTGCCGATATAGCTCATTGGGAGTCTCCCTCTTTTTCGCTGACCCTCCACTTTACCAAGCATGATGTCCTCCTCCAGGGACTGGTCCCTCCTGATAATATGTCTGAAGTATGAGACGAAGTCAGGCCATCCTGACTTCTAAGGAGCATTTTGGATGTACTTCCAACAAATTTTTGTTCTTCTGGTGTCCATGGTACTTTCAATAGTCTTCTCCAACACCATTAATTCAAATGCATCAATTCT